>NW_015150776.1:124482-154732 GCF_000732505.1 Cyprinodon variegatus
ATAGATAGATAGATAGATAGATAATGGGTCTGTTTACAGGAGATCAGATTAACTGTGTGTATACAGAAGCCTTACAATGTCCAAAACCAATTTTAAAGCCTAGAGTCACTTCCAAAGTTTTATTGCAAAACAACATTAGCCAAAACTCTACTCAAACAGGCTGGAATAACATTAGACTCCTGGCAGCATTATCTTATTGAGCAGTCTATCAAGAGGAATTGGGGACAACTAAAGGGGGCTCTGTGATTTTTAATGGCACAGGAATACGTAAGTTTGGATTTAATGGGTTGGAATCAACAAAATGGCTTTGAAAGCAGAAAATATATCCCCAATATGGTCTCTCAATTCAATATTAGCAGGCTTTTTGAAGATCTATGAATGAAAATACCCTTTTTAATGGCTAGATAAATTGATTTGTTAAGTGAATTCCTTTTAAATTACAGCAAGCTCTTTCATTTCCAGAGCTGACTCTGCTAAAGTACTCTCATTGAAAAACACAGTCTATAAAGCAATTTCCAAGCCTTAGTTCAAGAAATATTACCCTATATGGAGCCACTGTACATAAGCCTTTTTTTTATTTTATTAATCACACTTTACTGGGTATACACTAAAGCAGAATATTAACACTGGGTACTTTATGCAGAAATATATTGTTCTTTACAAATAAAATCTGTTATCATTTACAACTCACAAAGGCTAGATGTGGTTTAATATATATTGTATTTGCTTTTGCACCTTATAGAAAATATGTTTCATTAGTTCTGACACACAATAGGCAAACATGAGGGTTTAACAGACACATCATAATCCTAACACTCCAAATCTGTATTTGGCAAATATATATAAGAAATTCTTCTCGGTTGTTAATCCTGAGTAACGGTGAAAGAAAAGAAAATAAATTACTAACTTATTTTTATTCAATAACCACAATAGTACAAAAATAATTTGTACTATATGAACGTTACTTTGTAAAAAAAAAAAATATTTATTTGGCTTCAGACATTCTTCATTCCATAGAAATATTTGGAAAAAGTATTATGTAAAATAAAGAATATAGCTTTAAAGTAAGACATTATTGTATACATGCCTATAAAGTAAAAGTTTTTCAAATCTCTTAATGCAATTTAAATATACATTGAAATAATGTCTATGTTTCACTGAGAATTGCAAGATTTATTACATGCATTTGCGTGCAAGCAGACAATTTGGAAATGGAGATTCCTGTCATCAAGTTGTACTCTCTACCGTGACACAGTGGGAAAAGGTAGTTGACTTGCAATCCAAAGTCTAGTTTCATATATTTAGTCCATTTACTTTATACCTCACTTATGTATCACCGCTTCAAAATTCATGAATGCTACACAATGTCAAAGCAAGGACTCAGCAGTAATCTTATGCTCTACAGAGAATCAACCTGAATGACACATCCAAAAATGTTAAAAAAAAGTAAAACTGCTGGACTTTAGTTCTTATGTTTGAAGACATTTTCCTTTCTGTCCAAAGAGGATCCTCAGCTATAGTAAGGGAGAAGTTCCAAGCTTTCATGTTTTTGTGAGGCTCCATTTAGCACATTTGAATTCATATTTAGAATAGACTCCACTAAACAGACAGACATTGTTACTGTCAATAGCCAGAGACACTAGTAGATGCTTCAATCACCCGCAGAAAGGTATAAATTAGTTTGACAATGACTGGGCATCAAACTCAAAACTGCATTTTATGTTTTCAAAAGTTAGTATGTAAGGCTTCCCTCTCTGTAAATCTCTTTTGATTTAAATGGCTTCTTTAACTCCTCTATTAAACAAATGTTCTTTATCCAAAATACTTTCCCCCAGCATACAGCTTTGACAGGCATTTAACTCGCTCCAGAATTCCAAATGCTGAAATGGGCGACATAACAGAGAGGTTGGCTACTTAATCTGACTGATTAAGCTATTAGTTATATTACTAAATAGACGCTCTCAGACTGTGAAAAGCCAAAAACACTCCACTCTTGATGGCCGGGCAGTTAGTATGAAATACTGGAAAAATAAAGATGCAAGCATTGCCAAAATGTGCTGTGTTTATAAAATGGTGCACTTCACATAACAAGGGAGACAAGGGAGTCTTGAATACATTACAAATAATAAGTTAGAGGGCTTGATGCCAAAGTACATTAGGGCAAGAGATTAACCAAAAATACTAAATATAATTAAATATTACAGCTAAACCAAAATGGTGAAGTGGCCATGGTTCTTTATGGGCTTAGATATCAAAACAGAAAAATATGTGCATAATGTGTTAACATCCATTATGAGGAGTTTGTCTTCTGTCAATTAGAGTAACAACGAAACAACTTGCATTTGTAGTTTAGGCTACATGTGTGAGTTCACAGCAGCAAATAAAATATTCTAGAGCAAATTGAAAGTGATCAGGTTCAAAATGCAAAAACTTGACCAGTGAGCCATCATGTCACATCTTTCATTTATTATGTCAGGGCTGGATGTAGGCATAAGCTAATGTCAGCCTGATTAGACTTCACTTCTTCTAACGACTCACTTTTGACAACATACACACAAACACACACCATCTTACTAATATAAGTTGGTCCTTTGAGGATTGTATAAGTCAAGGTGAGTTTGTGTGGTGTGATACTATTCCTTGACAGGTTTATCTGGATTTTTTTTTTTTTTTCATCACAAGTGAGCATCAAAGAGTGGCATGCACAGGAAGCTAAAAAATGATAAACTTGAGATGCTTGACAAGTACTTTCCTGTGTTCAAGGTCAAAAATATCAACAAATTACAGGGAGAATAAAGGGTGATACTAGCTAGAAATTATTGCAGCATATAAAGGTCTATTAAATACATTGGTATATTAATAAACAGGCAATTTATTTTAGTAAAACAATTCATTCTATGAAACACTACACATATTAAGTTCGACACAGACTGTTTCTGTAAGCCTTGATATCGGTGTCTTATTCCAATTTTACATTCAATGCCAATGGAAACAAACATTGTAGATTAGATTAAAAAATTAAACCAATAATACCATATATATATATATATATATATATATATATATATATATATATATATATATATATATATATATATATATATATGTGTCAAGTTCATTTTGTTAGGAGTAACAGAAAAATTAATGTAAGTCTTTTTTTTGGCTTGAAGGCGGCAATTGTTTCAAACCTCTGCTTGGTGTTGCTGACTTACTTGTTGAATGCTCCAGTGCTACTGCGGTCTTGCTATGGTAACTATACATATACAGGAAGATTAAAGTGTAAAACAGGAAAATAGAATACAATAAGCCAGCTGGGGGCTACAAGTGGAAAACATTTTATGCATAGAGCTTGAGTATATGGCATAGAAATTTTCAGGATGATCGTATGTGACTACAGTAGGCCCCCTTTAAAGGTGCTATTGATTTTATAAAGTAGCATTTTGAGAGTGGTTACTGTATAAGCAATTAGTATTTTTGTAAGATATATAATTTGTAAGATTTTGAAAAAACAAAGAAGCTTATACTTGATTTAAGCAGGAGTAAAGGAAGTGTTGAAAGGGTTAGTGCTTCTGAAATAGAGAATTCGATCAACCGTAAAACCAAGCTGCTAGTGATTTTGGATACACAAAAAGATCCTGCCACATGAGCAAAGTGCAGTACTTTCTGTTTCTGTCATTACCACATGGATATTTTAGCTATTGTCATGTGTCTTCTCAGACTTCATCTCTTCACTTTGACAGAGACAGTAAAACTTCAACAGCTTTTCACCTTGTGGTATAAAAATCGGTAGAATGGCTGTCAGAAATAGTTCCCAGAGTACAATTTTTTTCAATAATGCTGTCTGGCATGAAAGAGGTTTGCTGTGTCCTGTCATGCTGATCTTGTGTCCTTTTGCATTTCATCCAAAAACTTTTCTGAAAGGCACATTTTGAAGATAATTGGCTCTAAGCCAGGAACTGGGGAGTAATGCAGACTGAGCCTCACAAAAAGGCAAAATAAAAAGGCAAGAAGAAAACACTACAACTTCTCTAAAAGAAGTCTGTGTCCTTGTAGACGAGTGGCGACAAAGGCAAAGATGAAGCGTGCCTCAATCGTGTGCATGTGCGCCTTCAAGTGTGTGCATGTACTTGGCAGTTTTTTCGGCATTTGTATTTATTGCCCATGACATTGTGCAAGGACAGTCCTATCCGTCTTTCTTGAAGCATGATTTGTTGTTGTGGAATGGATTCATACACAAACCACTTGCTCCCAAAACCCTGAAAGTTTATTGCCAGGGGACAATAGCTTTCCTCCTCTCTGTTTGAATTGTAATTCCCAAAGCTTTCCAACCAAAAAATGAAAATGTTGAATACAAGCAAGAAATATTGATTATCTAGAGGCTTAAAGTATTGTGGTAATAACTGATGCTTTTAACACATAGTAAATTGTAGCCATCTGCATAAAAAGCCAAACAAAACAATTAAATACATTCACATTTTGCTCCCAAGCAAAAGTGAAAATGTATTGGGTGCATGGATTACAGGAAATTGGTTAGTCACAAGTTAATGATTATACATTGGAGATTCAATAGGTAAAGAATAATTAGTGTTTAAACTTTATTTAATAGTTTATTCAAAAGTAAACACATTTACTTTACTGTGAAAAATTGTAAATATTTGGTGTTTTCCCTGTAATAAAACCTTGTGTCTTGCAATGTCTATAAATGATTGTTGCTGTGATGCCCATTTTTATATTGCATCTATGTTGTGATGAAGAGTGCCAGATTGACAGTTTGATATGCTGCTTAAGGATTGAGTCAATAAATGTGCTTTTATGTTTCCTGTCTGTAATCATCACTTCTATATATAAACTTGAAAGTTCAATACATAATTTATGAATGCCTCCTCATAGTAGTTATTAGCATTGGTTTTGCCAGATGATTCCTTTGGTGAAAGACAAGGCATGTGGATGACATAGCAGGATGTTGATGAAGTAACCTTATTAGTTGGTTTTTGCTGCAGCTTTGAAACACATAGCAATTAACCAATGCAATTAACTCCAATATTATTTATACAGCATATTTTAAAACATCTAAGACTATGGAATATGCTTCAACCTATTAAAGTAAAACAGGTTAATTAAACAAAACAATGAGTTTAAGTTTTTTTATTATTAACACATCTAATATTTGCAATATTTTTTTCCTCTCAAAACAATAAGATTACATTAAAATATCCCACTTTTGGTTTTGCATGGCTTAGTAGCAGAACAGACATACCATATGCAGAGGCTAGGGTCAGGGTTGGTTTTCAGCACAGCTGTTCTGACTTGTTAAGCAAACCCAAACCCTTCTTCCTGTATACCTACTAAAAAGAAAGCCCTCTTAATTCCCAACCTTATCATACTGTTTTGTTTTATAGTTTTTCTTTTCAAGTAGGTAGAATATTCTTTACATAATTAATATATGTAGATCCCCATGTTGATACACATATGCATTTCTCTCTCTTTATATCAAGAGAGAGAGAGAGACCAACTTATTTTACAGTAAGGGTTTGCTAAAAACAGACTGGTTCCAGTGTACAGTAAGTGGGGTTCTTCTCAACCAAGCAGTTTTTCCTCATGTTTTACAAGTGGCAGCATGGTCTAATGGTTTGGGAGATTGTCCCATTATTAATAGATAACAGCCTGGTTCTGTGCAAAATGCATTTGCCCTTAAGCAACGCACAGAAGCATAGCCTGCTTCGTCACTGTCAGCCATGCAGCAGCACCACTTCCTTTGGACTTCTGATTGCATAATCCACTAGGACTAATGGGTTATTGTGAAGCTTAATGGCAAGTCGTAGCCCTTGTGACCATCCACAGGGCTTAAACTAAGAATTTAAGCATGTTATTAAAAATCTTAGAAAGAGGGAATGTCAGCCACAGAAAAATGTGCAGAAAATAACTAACTGAAACAAAGTTAGTGTTACTACAACTCGGAAGTAGTTGGTCCTTGCTTTGGCCACTCACGTTCCAAAAACACAAACAGATAAAAGGGAAAGAAAACAATAAGAATAAACCATGAAAACAAAACTCCTACATGTAAAGTTTAACTTGCAAACCATGAGTCGTAAAGCAATATAAGATATAACACCCACACCATGGTTCACAACATATTATCAAGTATCAAATAAAAAAACAGGCTTTGTATCTTTGCAGCATTTTAAGTATTTACATCTAATGCAGCTTTACACATTTTTTGAAATGAAAACAACAATAATTATTTTTTTTTATGTTAGCAGAGATGATGAATTAGAAATTCTGCTGTTTTCGATTGTAAATTTGGACAGGCTTAGTCCGATGGACTAAGTGTCAGAGAATATTAACTTGTCACACATGCTAAATCAGATATGGCTCTGTACTTTGGCTTGGACACCAACACATAAAAAAGCTTTTGGCCTCAACCATTGGTTTGCAAATTTTGCAGCATGTTTTTCATTATTCTCCTTTTGGAAGGCAAATCTTCACCCTAGACTTTTGTTTTGTAGCCTCCAACAGGCTTTCTATATGGATTGCTTTGCATTTAAACCTGGAGATTCTTAGACAGAGTAAAAGCTGCAAATAGCGAGTTTTTAAGTGACATCAAGAGATTTAGGCCCTTAGCACTGAGACCCGAACAGAACAAGTAAGTGCTGTGTGCAGTAGATCTGTATGAGCAGTTAGGTCTGGGTTTTACGTCTTTCCCACAGGAGTCTGACGCTGCTGATGGAATGTTGAAAAATGAAGGGAACCATAGAGAGGCCAGTAGGATGAAGGTGGTTTAAGGGGGGTGCAGGTCAGCTGGAAAGGGAGCGCCTCCTTGGCTTTGGAGGTTTAAACACAGACCATAGCAGGAGTGCTCAGGCAGGGACCAAGTTCACTTCATATAGCTCAGGAATTTGCAATCCAAGGGGCAGTGACTTCAATGGAGGATGGTCCATTGAGCCATACATTACATTTACACCTTTTATATATATTCATCTGAAGCAGTTTAATGTGTCACTTTCACCTAGTGAAGAACTTTAAGCACAAACACTTGAAATGAAGAAGCATTTTTATAACGTAAAGTAATGTAATCTCTCAAAACGATTGTAAATATTTGGTTGGTGGTAAAATAAGGTTCTAATCATTTCCCTTGATAATGAAACAACATTCCAGAATTGTTTATCAAAATAAAGATATCAGATTTAAAGAAGACTAAGATGTACTAATATAACATGACAATGTTATGAAAATATACAAAACGCAGGGAAAAAAACATAAGCATATCAGTAGAACCAGGCAAAATCATGCCCGTATCTCAAGTGTTCATCTGTCACATTTCTTCAACACCATAACAAGAAGGCTGATCTGTCATGCTGATAACACACAGCATTCAGTAGAGCACACTGCCCCTCGAAACACACACACTCACACATATGCATACACACACGGGATAATCTGGCAGAGGTAGCATTAAGCTTCTGCTTAAACTTGACTGTTTTTCTTTTTCAGCATGGTGAGCATTCCACACACCAACATCAGAAACACCTCCAATATAGAACAAGAAACACAAAGAATCATAAATTATGACATGCCAGCAACACTTTCAGGCCTTAGTTTTGTTGCTGTTGTTTTAGTATATGTGTTAGAAATGTGTTAATCATCTTAAAGTGCCTCAAACAACACATATCTACTTTCATATTTCCTCTGCTTTTCCTCCTTGTGGCCATTATGTTGCAGCTTATCAACATATTTCATTTAAAAAAGAACATGGGCATGGGTTTTTCATGTCAATTATAACACAGATTTTGTAAAATGTGATTAATACAGATGGGACTAGAGAAGGGGCAGTTGCAACTTTTTTTTTTACTAGTTTGCAAACAAAAAAACGTTTCCACTTGTCCTCTATGTGGAAATTAACAATATTACAGCATTTCTCAATTAATTTCTCTATTTCCAAAACAACATCTGCAAATTAATGTTTTGAAAACAGCTGCAATAAATAAGAGGGAAAACTGAAATATAAAAAAAAAACAAGTAACTTATTTTCCGCCAACAATGCTGCATGTATTTCAACCCATAGCAGGTAAAACACAAAAAATAGATGAATAAGAAAGACAAGAAATTTCAAACAATACTCAAAAAAGTACTTTTAGAACAAAGCTGCTACCATGAAGCTGTTTGAAGAAAGCCCTCTATACATACCGTAACAATTTAATGTTCGTGTCTCATAGATTAGACCTTTTCCAAATACCACCTTTCAGCATATTCCTCCTCCATTGAGTAATCAACACAATTTTCAAATATCGGATATTTGGATGAGTTAGTCAGTACTTGACTGTTTTTTTTACAAAATACTTTATTACTCTGTCATGATCGTGGAACCAATGACTAACTTGATTACTAATTTCATTCACCTGTCTAGCTCCTCCCAGTTTCTCATTACCGCACTTCTGTGTTACCTGCTCCAGTCTCTGTTTAACCTGCCTTCCTCCAGTCATCAGTACCAGATTATTCGAGCCTTGATGAAAAATGTAATGAAGTAGTTTTACTTTTACTTGAGTACATTTTTAGAGGAAGCTGCCCACCTCTGCGTAAGTATTGTAATGTAGTGCTGTAAATTTTCTTCACAAATAGTGCTCTCAGTTAATGACAGTCAATGACAGCGCAGTCACTTGTTTTTGTGAAGACTCTGTTAATGTCCTTGGTTGTGGGAGGTTTAGTGGGAGGTGTGCTGTACAAAGTTATTCAAATTAGCAGCTTTTGTAAGTTAAAATTGATCAAGAAAACCAAGCTTGTCTTCCGCATTGAATCATTAAAAGATACAAAAATTTGGATTGTATTTCAGGACTTTTGACCATAATTTTCTGGTAACAGATTAAAGTGGGTCCTAATTTGCATTTGATAGTGTTTGAAATCATGGCTGCATTAGCCCCTTTTTTATTATGTATTTTAGTTTGAGCATGTCCAATGTCATCTTTCATTCATGTTTTTCTGTAGTCTTACTTGTTAGACAGCAGATGATGTGACTTGACAAAGTAATGTTTCCTTCCTTTTTCATATGCTAATTTTTCTAATGAAGGACTTATTTTTCTGCTCTCCTACATACCAACGTGCAAAACATTTGCCCTTACCATTGCCATTTTTGTCATTCTTTTTTCCCACCTTTTATAAATTGCATTCATTAATTCAGAAATATGTTCTTGGTTCTGATACTGACTGTTGGACAATCTTTTCACTGCTATGAACAGTTACAACAGATAATAGAAATGAAGGACTCTGTCTCTACAGTATCAAGCAACAAATAGAATAAATGTTCAATCAAATCAGTTTTTTTTGTAAGAATAAGGTTGATATTTAAGTTCTGATACAGTACAAAAGTAAAGTTTTAAAAGTATTCATGTCGCTTGGTTTTTTTTACATTTTTGCACCTTGTAACCTTAAACATCACCATCATTTATTGATGTTTAATTAAATTGACTCATGAAAAAAGTAGAGCTTATTTTTAAGGGAAGAGAAAACAGAAATTTTTTTTGCCTGTAGCCATATATTCTGGCACAACTAATTAAACATTTTGAGGTATAAAGTTGATGTTTATAACAAGTTAGATTTCAAATTTCTATTCCAAGCACAGAATAATTCAAACAGAAGTATTCAACTGAGCTCCTGAAAAATGGAACAGTATGGCTGAAAAGAAAATCCATCAATATGTCTTTCCAAGTAAAACTATCAGGTTGGGTAAGAAGAGCATAAGAAAAATGCAGCCAAGATGCCTATTTTAACTGAAAAAAAGCTGCTGAGATCTACAGCTCAGGAAAATGGCTGAGAGGGGAGTTAATAGTTTGGATTCCACAAATAAGAACCTTCATAGAAAAGTGGCAGGACAAAATCCAATGTTGAAAGAAAGCCGGAAGAAATCCCAATTGTAGTTTGCATGAAGTACGTACAGCCCGGTAACATGCAGAGAAAGGCTCTCTGATTGCATAAAACCCAATTATTTTTGCCAAACATGCAAAATACTATAGTGAGCAAAAAAACAACAACAAAAAAAAACACACCATTCACACCATGAAGCATGATGGTAGCAGCATTTTGCAAAGGATCATGTTTTTAGATAAGGCTGAATATACAGTAGGACAATGGTGGGGGAAAACCTTATATGGGTTTCAAAACGCATGAGAATGGAGAGATTTCCAACACCAAAACCAGAAACATAAACCCACAGCTACTGTTATGTGAAACTTTATGACGCTGTTTTAATGGCTCAAAGTACAGATTTAATCTAATTTAGAAGAAACTGTGACAAGACAAATGGCTATAGTTACTATCCATATATCCTGATGGGGTTTGAGCTACATATATTCCAAAATAACCAGCAAAATGTTTAGTGTCAGTCTCAGCCTGGTACAGACATACACCCAACTTTTTTTGCAGCTGTAACTGATACAAAGTCTAATTTAGAACATATGAAATTACAAGAGCTGAATAGATGTAGAAACCACACTTTTAAGATTTTTGACTTTGGAAACACTACACATGATAGTTTTCAGGGCACAAAAATGATGACAACTTTGGGATCTTTGCAAATATAGATAAATGTATCAACTGACACCTAACAAAAGAAGTAGAGAAGAATTGCACAGCTAAGCCAGCAATATCTCAGATTAATTTTATAGGTTGACTTCTTTGAAAAGGGTGATATGTTAAGATAAGAATTTGGTTCTTTGGTTTTACTGCTTTACCTGGATTTAAGAAAATATATTTGTTTGATCCAATTTTGACATCAAATTTAGTGACATAAAGCCCAACGAAATGAAATGAATGTGTTCATCTCTCTGAGACCTTACACAGAAAATAATGGTCCACATGAAATACAATTAGAATTAAACCTTTGATAGTGTTACACAGTTAACACTGCGATAGAGTTAGATCAACATTCTAAATAATTGTAACTCAGCACTTATCCGAATTGAATAGCACTAGTGTATAGTGTCAAAAGTCATTTATTCTGTGGTGCTGGTGAGTAACACTGTCACAGCAGATCGGAAGTATTAATCTAACTCCTAGGGAAGGGGTCTTCCACCCTGCAGCTCAAAATCTACTGTCCTGCAGGTTCTGGATGCATCTTTGCTCCAACTGGATAGAATTAATGGCTTTTCACCCAGTCTTTTCCAAACTATGACAGGCTGAGGAGGTAATTCAGTCAATTGTTTTTACCAAATAAGAGTTCACAGGAATAGTTGGAATTCAACTCTGCAGATTACTACCAAACCTTTGGACTATTGCATACTTTGAAGTGTTGAATTAACATATAAAACATCAACAATGGAAAACGTAACCTGTTTGATTTTGCCCTGTAGATGTGAAATGTGAATTTCAAACCCTGAATATTTTTAACACTTTTCATTGTTTTGAAAAGAAAAAAAAAGGTTATGTCTACAAAATTCCTGCTTATGATTGGGTAGAATTTTTTTTTATTTTCAGAGGAGACCTCATTACCCGCAGACCAGCCTCATTACTTCACAGTTAGATATATTCCTGCCTCCAGTAGAATAGTAAAACACGTGGGTGCATGTGTGCTCATAGAAATGGACACAATGAATTCCTCTTTTCTTTGTACAAGCACATTAGAAATGAATGCCTCTTTTTTCAGCTATGGGGTTAACACATGTACTCTCATGTCTTCAGCAGTGAGATACAAAGTGTCTATCTTTTAACAGGTAGATTTGCATGTCCGGACTTCTAAGCTCTAGTAGAAGATGTGGGTAAAAATAATAAAAAGAGGTGTGTATAGGCAGATCCCAGATCTGTCAAAAATTAAATAGTCAAAACTTATGTTTTTTTGTCCTTTCTCTTTCCTACCACTGAGGAATATGGTTTATTTACTTCTTACTCTCCCAACCTATTACTATATATGGGTATCTAAACTGTAATAGGAGATAACATTGATGCTTGCACCTAGAAATGACCCTTTATTCCCCCTAAAGTGTAATAAAAGGAAGCACCTTGATTAGAGGAGAGGCTGCTGTTTTTGCTTTCACCTTTTGTTAATTCTACACTTGTACAGCCTTTGCTATCTTTAAATTAATTGAGTTCTATGTATATTGCCACAGTGGTTTTGACAAGCTACTCTAAAAAACAAAATATGTTTCACCTTTTGCTAATTTTATTCTATTTCAATCATGAATATCAATAATTGACCTCTTTTTTTTTACCATGCTTTATATGCACACATACATCAAGACTATAATATAATACAGTACATACTGTATCTTTATCCATGAGCATGTGTAAATGATGAGTAAAATAAAAAGCAGCTGTAAACAAAATCCAGTTCACTTCACCCAGCTAATTACATATTCATAAAAAAATAAAAGATCTGACTTGTGAGTGCATGAACTCACCCCATCTCCCAAGTGTCTCACAGTAATTATTTAGTATAACTCCAAATGATAAATCTAAATATTTTAATGATGGCTGAGAGAAGTAAGGTTGTAGTCCATGTGGACAAAGGAGATCATACAAGTAGAGGTAAATAGGCTTAAAATTTAATCAAGAATTTTGATCATCTTTTGGTTGTTTAATTATTTGTATCATTACAAAAAGCATCGACAGCCACCATTGATCCTGTTAATTTTAACAGATCACTGCATACCAGAAAAATCTGTGGAGAATAAATGTGTTTTTTTTTTTCTGAACATTGTTTTTGGAGGCTTAGTTCTACTAGTATATTAATTCAAAGTAAATAGTAAGCAAAGAAAATTATACAGTACAATTGTCGATATTTATTTTCCAGGATTAACAAGAATTTGAAGTCATAACATTTATTATGAAGACGTTGCAAAAAAATATGCAGCTATGTCATTTTTGACCCACTTAGGTCTTAAGAAAGCTACCTACTGTTGTTTTACTCTCTTATCATAGTCAAGGGTTGTGATAACAAAATATAAAGCTAGTAAAAAGAATTTACAAGATTTAATCATCACATTCAAACAGGTTTACATATATTAGTCTGTACATGTAAAAATAAATAAATAAATAAATACTTTTTACAATGAATGCCTCATAAAATCTTAAATTCTGCACATTTTGGACACAATGTGCTGCATTTTAAGGATTCCCCAAATATGCTTTTAAGATAATCTGGTGAAATATTCCTGTTTGTGCGTTACGCTTGATCTAGTTAGTTTGTAAAGCTAAGAACGTTTTGTTGTACTTTCTGTGGCTGTACACCACACTGTCAGAGCGAACCTGTTATTTACATAAAGTATTTTATTGTCATCTTAAGGGTATGTTAGGCATTGAAACTAAACTTTTCTAAAATCTTGCTGCATGAACCAGAATTTAGATCACGAAATATATACTGTATATATATATATATAAATCTATTAGACAAAAAAAGGCCTAATAGGTGCAAACTGTGAATGAATCCTTTAAAACATTTGCCACCCAATGTATGTATATATTTTGCTGCTGCAAAAATGGAATAGATTTCCAGTTATGATCACTGGGTTGATTTGTTTGTTTTTGTGAAAAAGATTATAGATTGAATAAGAGTAAAAACTTGTGTGTGTGGGTGGGGGTGTGTGTGGTGGGGGGCATCAGGGAGCAAATGAGTGAGTGAGAGAAAAGAAAGTTCAGAGGTCTGTTTTGAATGAAGAGAGGTTGGAGCACACAAAGAGGCCAAGCTACTGGAATGTCAACAAGCCAGTGAGAAGCTTAGTTGTGAATGTGTGTGTTTCTCTGTTTGAATTTGATGAAAGTAGCTCAGAGGAGGATGAAAACACATATATGTACAACAGAGCTCATGCAAGTGCAGGAAAAGTGAAGACTCTAACACAGATGTTCACAGTGGGCTTAGAAATGCTCAGCTCTGACATATGCACAATCACCAACTCCACTTCCTACCTCCCAACCCCTGAGCTGGACCCTGTTTGGAGCTGCGATGAGCCGTGTAAAATGAAGAGCAAACATACCTGGATGTCATTATAGCCTCGGCTGCAGTCTGGCCTTTCATCGGAACACAGACTGTGTGCGCATGTGAGCATATGCCTTTTATTTTTGCAAATGTTCTCATGTGAAGTTTTTCTTTGCATGCCAACAGATAAGCAAAATAGTGTTTCTGAGAGCATGTGATTCTTTTTTTTAGGCTATTGTTGCCAAACAGAGCAACAGACATGACACAGAAATGAATGCATTAAAAAAGCTTTCCTTTGTAGCACTACATCTTGCTGGTTACCACTTTTTGCCCCTCATTTTTCTATTTCAATTTCCTCTTTTCCTTCAAAGAAGGCTCACCACACACAGTCATCCATAAAACACATGTTTTGACATTCCCTTTAAACACAAACAAAGCCCCTTAATTTCCTTCCTTTGCTTGGCCAGTTGTAGCAGCTCTGACTTTTCTCCATTTCTGTGGTTTCACAGTCTGAAACAAAAAGTCTGACCTGTCTGTGGCCACAGCAAGGCAAAGCGTGTTTCTAAACGCATGTTCTCTGCAGATTTAGACAGTGAGGAAGGAAATGAAGGTAAATTTTAATTAAAAAACCAAACTTGCTTACACGTGTTCATCATTTTTGCTGATATTTTAGCTGCTGCTCCGTTTCTGCTAATTGGGTAGACTGTACACCTGAAAAAGCAAATAACCAAAAACAGAACCATGCTTGATGTGACCAGTGCCAAGTATTAAAAGCACATGTTTCATTGAGAAAGTAATAAAGGAAATTAATTTATTTTCCTTAGATAGAAGGAACTTGAAAACAACTGACATTTTGGCCATTATAGAACATTATTGATTCTGGCTGCGTTTGCTGTGTCTACTGCTTATCGACTGTCTGTAGCTGCACTTTTTTCTATTTATTAGAATTGCTTTTCATGTATTCAAGAGTTTATTTTTAGTGTATGGGGGAACCTTTTCTGAAAGCATGTGAAAATGATTTTTGTACTGAACTGCTGAAAAAAGTGTTCCTTTAATAATAAGGAAGCATATAAATATACTAAGACACAATCCCTCCCTAATGGAAGTACATACAGTTTGTGCATATGCTTAATGCACCTGTGCATGCAGGGAAAAAAGGGCCTGTTTAAAAGTCTGTTTAGCTGTTTGCATGCCTATTTGCACAACTGAGTTGCCCAGATTGCACACAGATATACACTCTTTTTGAAAAGCTGTTCTGTTATTCCCTGTAAGCATGGGCAAACTGCTTATATTCAACATTTCACAGGGGTACATAAACATCTGCAAGATTTTTTTTTTCTGTGTTTTGTTTTCTGACCTCACATTTCTTTCTTCAAGTTGAGCGTGTGGACTATGTATGCTTAGGGCTTAGAGCTGAATACTGTTCTGCTGATGTGTCTGTGTGTGTTAGGGAGAAGCCAACCCTTTGGACCATTCTACCTCTTCTCACTTAAAATACTCTCATACAGAAGTTTGTTTAGCAGTAAATGACTTGCAGCAATACTCATGCCCCTTAAATTTTTCCACATTGGTTTAATTTAGAGGCACAAACTAGAGTATTTGATTTATTGTATGTACCATAGTAGCTTAATGAAAAATCATGCAGAATCTAGAAGTGAAGGGAAAATATCCACTAATTTAAAATAAAGAAATTGGAAAGGAAATCTAGAAAGGGTTACAAGCACTTTTATTCGGCCCCATTTAATCTGATTTTCCTACATAATCTAGTACAGCTAAGTAAATTTCAGAGGTTACTTAACTAGAAGATATTTTTTAGTGAAGTAACAGCATTTCGAAGACTGAACACACTAGATGGATCAGGAATTAAACCGTTGACTAGTTTAAAGCAGGGCTGGTATATAAAGCAACATCCCAAGATTCAAGCAACATAGACAGCACATTATCTTAATCTATAATAACAAAAACAAAGAAAGAGAATTGGACAAATGCAAAGCAGCACAGCTATCCATGACCCATACTGTGATGGTAATGGAATGGGCAGCTTTACAAACTATTAACCCTAGATGAGATGCAGAGATCCACAGTTACTGTAAGTCGCAGGAATATATTGATCTCACAAATTTAAGCTTTTCTTAAAAATGAATGATTAAAGATGTACTTTTTGCATTTTTTGCAACCCATATAAGGGACACAGCATACACACAACAGGGTGATCTGGTCTGGTGAACCCAAGAATTAACATGAATGAATTGAGCCATAAAACCAGTAACACGTTTATAGCTTTTCTTCAAAACGTTCAAGGGAGCTGGTCAAAGTTGATCAAACAACAGATGAAACTAAATATTAGGCAATTACAAAAGCAAAACAAAAAAAAGCTACAGCAGAGATCCCAAACACCCCTTCTTTATGGCTTGGACTATCTTTTAGATATTTTACTGGTACAAAAACTAAATTAGATGGCTGCCTTGCCTTTCGATGTTGCTCTGGAGCAGCGTTGCAGCACACTGTCCTGCATTTCTTACCAGAGTAGAATCATGACCCACATTATTGGTCAAGTATTAAAATATTTTGATGAATTTAATTCACCACAGATGGAGTAACATTACAAAAAGCATCAACAAAAAGTATTTTTTTCCATTTCTATGAGGTCCTTTAATATCTTTGAGTACTTAAATATAGTTTATCAAGGACCACAATTTTGGAAATCAGGTGTCCTAACCCTGCCCACTGTCCTTCATGTTTTAGATGGGTCTCTATTTAAGCACACCTGATACAAATGATTGCAGTAACTCTTCGGCAACAATCAAATGCTGCAAAAGACTGTTAATTACCTTTACATTCAGTTCAGGTGAGTGAAGGTAGGGAAACACCAACGGACAGTTGGTTCTGAGGATCAGTGTTCAGAAATCTTGTCTTAAACAACTGACTCAGGTATGTTGAAGCATAGAAGCTTCTAAAACAGCAGTGTCAACTTCAGGCCTTAAAGGCTGGTATCCTGCAACTTTTAGATGTAACTTGCTTTAGCACACCTGAATCAAACATTCAGGACATGATTAGCACTTTGCAGAACTTGGCCGCATGCTGAGAGGGTAATTAAGCCATAGTTTAGGGCTGTTGGATCAGGGACATGTCTATAATTTGCAGGATACCAGCACTTGAGGACTTGAGGTTACGACATATGTGTAAAAGACTTAAAATTTAGTTAAATGTTCATATTTTTGCAATTAAGCAACCCTAAACTTATAACCAGGGGTTCAACAAAGTGATTTGACTGAAGTATAGTGATTATTAGGGTCGATATTTTACAATAGCCCTAATGTACTTTGTGGTGGTCTATCTATTCAAATCCCCCCAAAAACTTGGAGGATTGTAGTTGTAAACTCACTGTGTTTGAAAGGAAAATATAATGGAATTTAGATACTTTGGAAATGCGATGTATTCCATTAGGATTGTCTGATGATGATTTTAATTAATGATGTGATTTTACTAATTAACTGCTCATTTGTTTTGTCTAAGAACTTGGCTTTGATCTTATCATTGGCATGGACATTATTCCTAATCATCATTATAACCTAATGTGTTCATTTACCTAAATTCCTTTGAACTCCCAGAAACAGAAGCCGGGAAACAGTACACCACACATTTTGACAAGTCTCCCTTTGAAGTCAACTTTATTCATGAAGACTACTAGAAAGACAGTCTGAGCTGTCAAAGAAAATTATTCACTGATAATGATTTTCATTGTAGCTGATGTTCTGTTCAGCATTCTCAGTCTTCTTCTGACAAATGATGAGTGTGAAACTGTAAGTAAACTTTAGGATCAGGCACAGAGCTACAACACTGCAGGCTCTCTTCCAGTATAAATAAATCCATGTGTCTTGGAGTTTGTGTGTTGGTGTGTGTGTGCTCCGCGGAGTGGCTCTGGAGATATTTTTTTCACACCCTCTTTTGGAGTCCTTTATACCTTCCAGCTGAAAGTCAGAAGAATGAGCAGTCATCTGTGTCTCCTCAGCTCCTTGAATTACAGATATGACAATGTGTTTTTACAGTCTCCAAACCCAACAGCATAGCTTTCCAAATTCTCATTGCCTATTGTATTTTTGAGTACACTTTAATGGAGAGTGCAACACACAATGAGAAGGCAGGCTTATGCATATTTGAGTATGCAGGCTATTTGTTTGTTTTCATTTTTCAATGTTCATTATGTACTATGTCTACATGAATGCAAATGATCTACTCCGCTTCTCCAAAACTACTCCTATTCAGATCTTCTGGTGCTGTATTTAGTGGTGTTAAGACAAAACTGCAGTCACAATGTCATAAAAATTAAACAAAAAAAAGCAAAAATAAAAAAAAAACTGAAAGTTAGCTTTAGTGCAGCACAGTTCAGGTTTTTGTGAAAAAAAAATCTAACACATGTTCACATTTTTAGCCTGTTTAAGCTATCATTAAAGGATGGTTTACAAACAAATCAGTCTGGCAACATTTAAAACGTCAAACTGACGAATGAATCCTTGACTTTTGCAGTGGGTGATTGTTTGAATAAGAACTGGGAGGGTTTTGTATAGTTTTCAGAATAAAGATTTTTCAGAAATAAAAACTAGAATTTAATAAATAATTCAGTGAAATTAATTAAGATCATACAGAGAGTGGCAGGTGATTCTTCCCTGTTCTAGAAGTTGACATTTCAATATATGACTATATTATATGTGTATTTATATCCCATTTTATGTGTCTTATTATATTAAAACTATACTATACTACTATATTAAAACAATATTTTCATGCAGTGGATTTTAATTTACACTAGATCATGTAAAGGTAAATGTTCATCTAGTCATGGCTTGTAAAATAACACTAAGAAAGGAGCATATCTATTTAATCCCAAATAATTTGTACTGACCAAGTTTATGTACCTATACTGTACCGACCAAAAATGTCACTTAGGTCTAAAAGAGTCTTTGTTTTACTGCATATATGTATGTGTTTACATTGACGGCTTGGCATAAATGAGCAGATAAATACAGCTATATACAGCAAGATTTAAAAATGCATTATCTTAAGATGGTAGTTAAATATAAAGTAGGAGATCTGCTCTCTCTCTCTCTCTCTGTCTAGTGATCTATCTAGATAGATAGATCACTTGCAGTTTTTTTTTGTTAAAAGTTTAGGGAGTTTTCTGCAGCTTTAGCTCCTTTTTCAAGGTCAGGCTGTATATTTGAAGAGTGTTCCATGATGAAGGCAGTAATTTTACTGATATTATCTTGGAACCCAGAAAAATTGTCGTATATTACAGGCCATTAATTAAGGCAATCATTCTCTCATCCCTCTCTTCTCATCTCCCTTTGAAACCCTTTCCTCCCCCTTTTCCCCTTCATCTCTCATCCCCCATTTTTTTATTTGACTTGAACTTCTTACATGCCCCCTTTTCTACACCTTTTCATCATTTATTTGACCTTCGTTCTTCCCTTTTTCTTTCTCTCCCTCAATGGCTCGTTTTTATGTTTCTCCGTATTCCATCCTGCTACCATTTCCAGCTCTCTTTCCTTTCTTTCTGTCTCCACACGCTCATGTTGTTTAATAAATGAGAGGATTGATATTAGCACTGACCTTCTGAGTTGGGCTCTTGAGAAAGGCTCAGGGAGATGTTAGCCATGTGATTAACCAATAAGATTAGAGCTGTAAGGGAGCCTTCTGCAGGCCTGGGTCTGATTATTATTAAAGCAAGAAAAAAAAAAGTCTGTTTTCTGAAAGCCCATGATATACATCAACTTTTTCTGAGGTTTATCAGCCTTCCTCTAATATCGCTATTCATAGCTTTTTGCTTTTGAAATTATATTTATGACATTCCCTTGGCAGGCAAGCTGGTTCTAATTGCAATTCTATGGGCTGAAACTGTATATCTAATCAGTGGCGGTTTTTGATATGAATTACATGAGTAACCACCCAAGGAAATACAACGTTTTGGGTTGGTATGAGAAATTAAAAAAACATAATGATAATAATTTCTGTCAACTCTGGCCCGGATGTTTTGCTCATTATATTTGTCAGGCAGTAGGGAGTGATTGACCTCCCTGGTAGTATGGTGCACCATCTAAGCATTGTGGGTAAATGAATGTATCCAATGCCACGCTATAAATGTTTTTTTTTTTTTGTTTTGGACTTTATTGCAAGCTTCCACTAAGTGAGAAATTAAAGGGATACTTTTGTGTTGTGTAAGGAGCATAAACTGAATTTAATCAGCTCTATCAAGATACTTGTAATGCTCAAACCTAGACACAAGTGAATGGTGGACACTTTTTTCTGTTTTGTTTGTTTCCTGACTTTTCCAGGTGTAACATTCACTCTGGGTTTGTGTTCATCACAGGAATTATTTAAAACATTAAGAGATTATTGTAGTGATGGATTCACCTTAGGTTGCCAATCCACCGTGATCCACCTCTGTATGTCCTATCAGAACATTTGGAGAGAGTTTTGCTTTTTGCTCATACAATAAGAAAATGTTTAAAACAATATAACAGATCACCTACTTGCTGAAAGATTCACCTCTTCTCTGTTAGTTGACCCAAAAATCCAAAAGCAAAGGCAGGGCGGGTGGAAAATCAATTCAAAAACTAATGGTGTTATTTGGGGAAAGGTCAGCAGCGCTGCTTAAGTAATGCATTACATCATGCTGAATGTTACAGACTGTTAGCTGTACACTGTATTCATTGTCGGAACGGCATTTTTGCTGATTCTGCTGCTTTTGTGAAGAGCCACATAATATATATATATATATCAATTTGATTTGTAAGTAAGGATGAATATGTTTGTGTAAAGCCAACGTGCACAGGTCCAAAGAAGAAATAAATTGATTTAAATTTGTTAAAATAGATTTGAAGTGGGGAACATTCTCTTCCACTTCTTGGAGGGTTTTTTTTTCCATCTCTATTGAAAAGTACAGACATTTCTGATCAAAGCTATTCAGTTTGCCCACTCCTGTTCTCTCATTCTGCTGTATCTGACTCCTAGGACTTTTTTCTCCCGTTCCTTTTTTTCACAACCTCTCTAATCCAGGCTTGTAAAATATTAACTGCCCTTCCCTTGCTCTTCACCATTTATCCTCCTTCCTTTGGTGTACCCATTTTCATTTTCAAACCTTTATGCTTTTCGTTTTTTCACTCTGTCGCTCTTTTCTTTCACTCCCTGCTCTCCTTTTTTCTCCCCCCTTGCTCTTCTTATCTCACTCGCTGTGGTTCATCTCAGAACACAGACATCCAAATTGAAGTATCAATTAACCCCCGCCTGTCTGAGAATCTTCTCCAGCACCTAGCTGTCAGACAGCAATGATCAGACCAACCTGCGCAAGCACTTTGTACGTTTACATGCAGCGGTGGGGCCAAGATAAGATGGGCAGGAAACAGGAAGTGGATTTATTTGAGCTTTGCTGCCCCGACTCAGACACAGACATGTAGAGAAAACACACAAATGCACTCACACACAAATACTCGCACAGCTGCAGCTGCCTCAGTGTTCACATGAAAGGAGAGGCAAATGCAGAAAGAGTTGGGGAGGAATGAATGTTAATCTCTCTGTGGGAAAGAGACAGGAGAGGATAAAGTGATAACTTCATTCCAATATGTTTGGAAAGGAAGTGAATATGTGTGAGCATGTGCATGCATAGTTCTAACCAAGTTTTTTTTTTTTTTCTCTTTTTCTGCTTCCTTCACAATAATATGTCCCCGATGAGTGTGCAAAAGCACATTAAAGCACACGTGGGTTGTGTGCATCTTTATCAGTGCAAGACTGTGGAAGTGTCAACAGGAGTTTATTGCTGAAACTTATGTCATGGTGCAGTTAATCGGATCCCTGGCTTTTAAATCGACAGGGGGATTTACTGTTTTGCTGTCTCTTAACCCGTGAACATCAGAGGAACTGACTAACCAGCTGTGTTACATGGTTAGATGCAAGACACAAGGTCAGCGTCCTTGTTTAAAAACATAAAATGATACATAACAGCCCAACATTTTTTAGTAGAAAATATTTCTAAACTGGCTATTGTAAGAACATTTTTCTATGATGGAGTATTAGGGCCAGGCTAGAGATTTTTTTTCTTCTATTTCGAGAATAAAGTTGTAACATTGCAATAAGAAAGTCGTAAAATTACGAGAATAAAGTCGCAAAGAGAATAATCATAAAATGTTATGACTTTATTCTCATAATATTACGACTTTATTCTCATAATGTTACAACTTTTTTCTTGTAACTTTACGACTTTATTCTCAAATTAAAAATTAAAAAAAAAAAAAACTCTAACCTGGCCCTAATACTCTGTTGTAATTTTCAACTAATGCTGCAGCAAGAAAAAAATCCAAACATAAAATAAAGCACGGCAGTTTATCCCATAAATAGACTTGTTTGTAACACATTGGAGTGACACATGCATAAGCTGATCTCCATTGTTTTTAGTAGATTTTCAATTCGATTCAAGTCAAATGTTTGACTTGGCTATTCTAGAATCTGCATTTTCACTTAGGATAAATTCCATAGCTGTGTATTTTAGGATTATCGTCTTATTGAAAAAGTGAGATTTGTTTGATCTTCAGATTCTCTACAAAAATACCATTGTAGATTTTTTTTCATTCTTCCTCCTGCGGTATGATGTTCCTTCCTTTCTCCAAACAGTGTATGTGTGCAGTCACATCCAAAGACTTCATTTTGTGCCAGAAAATCTGCAGTAGACGAGCTTCAACATGTTATGTGTCTGCATAGTTGATTTTGTGCAGTGAATGTGCATAGAGGACGTAGTGGTTCAGTGCATTACTTGTTGTTTTAGTGAAAAAAAAAAAAGCACCTTGTAATCTCAGGTCTTTCTGAAGCTTTGTGTGAGACATCCTTGGTTCTTGGACAGATTTATCTTTTCAACTCCTTCGCATCTGTCAGAAGTCCTGTAAGGAGCAGCTGATCATGACTAGTTTGTTGGGAAATGGTCTTTGCAATGATTATGATCATGAATTTTAAGAAATCTTGTGTTCAAATCTTTAAGAGAAGTGCAGTAGCTGAACAATAATATTCTAAGAGTCTCTCCGTCTAAATTTTGAAAGCTTTTGTTGTCACTTGAAAATGTATTTCCCTGACATCCCTGCACACCAGCCATGCAATCATGAGCCAGTTTAGCTGCAAACATACCTAAATGTGTTTCCACTCGTGTCTGATATGTGCTCCAGAGAGCGCATTATAACACATCTGTGTTAATGTGTTTGAACAATGCGTAAAGCCTTCTTAGTTTGGAGGTTGTTTACACAGTAAATAGCAATTTCAGCCTGTGATAGGAGACTTTGGGACGGCACGGTAAATAAATAGAGTAAAGCAAAGACTTTTACCGTACCCTGTAATCTCCTACTCTTAAATCGGTGTTTTTCTCACACCGACAATTTTATATAACTCATTTAGTAGTTAAACAAATCTTGTTAAATATGATGTTTAAAAAGTTGTTTTTACTCAGAGGCGTGTTTAGATTTGCAGCTAAGAATTTCTGGAACCTGAATTTTTTTTTTGTCACACGGCATGCTCTACATTGGAGGACAGCGCTCGAGTATTTTGTATCTTATCATTTCTATTATTATAGCCTAACCTTTTTTTTTTTTATATATGTTTGAGTTGGCTGTAGCTATAAGGATGATCAATTCCTATATAATCCAATTTGAACTGTAAAAATTATTAAATTTCTGTGGCTTTTTGACTTCGAAAACTTTCCAAATTTTTTTAAATTTGAAAGTTTGACAGAGATGAAGGTTAGCACTATTGCCCCACCACAATCTTATAGTTGCAAACACCCTGAAAAAACAAAAAGGCAGAGCAAAAATAAAAAATTGCTATGATATATCTTTTTAAGCTAAGCTGGTATCTCTATGAATTAACAGTTTCACTGTTGAACTTTGAAAAGGACCGGCTCCCCTCAGGCATAAAAATGGGATTCACTGATAAATGTTGAGTGAGTTACAGAACGGCTGGAAAGCAACGCCCTCTAACTTGGCATGATGTGGTCGTGCCAATGAATCTGCAGGGAGGGCTGGATGCCCATGGAGCGCTTACACAGTCACATACTCACACATAAGCATGCACTGTCACAAGACTAGGATGCTTTCAGATGGTAAATAAGACTGAATTTCAATTTCATTTTATGCCTGTGCTGCACAGCCAGATCATAACTTACAGGTGGTTACTCACACATGCATGCACTTTAGAACAGACACATGTATGCCTGACAGAAGTCATAGAGGCGGAAAGATAGAGCCTGAGTTTTATCCTTACAAGTGCAAGATAGCTTTCAAATTGAAATTCAAAAACATCCAGGCATAGTCCTTCACAGCTGGTTCTCCATAATCAAACTTCATCAGTAATCTAATCAACTCAAGAGGGCGTACATGTTTGTTTAATGAGTTGTGTGCTCTCTGGATACATCTCTGCACGAGTCTATGAGGATGTCACCCTGGTCAACTGTGTGGATGCATGCAATCAGTGTTGGTGTAGTATCATTTCTGATGTGTAAATATGTCATTTGCAAATATGTTGCTTTTTCTCATATGTTTTACAATAGTAGTAGTATAATATAGTATTACCAACAGTGTTTGGATTATTGGATGAGAAGAAATGTACACATAGCTATATATTTTTGATTTATTAAATTTTTTATTATGATTTCAGGTTAATGACATTGATTTAAAGTTTTGAAAGATTTGCTGATATGACACAAACCAAAAAATGCCATGCCAAATGGTTTGTGTTTTATTCAACAGGTAATTTTGTTTTTAATCAGCTAATCAAGCAGTCAGTTACAAACATCCTCGCTAACAAATCCTTGCTCCTTACTAATTTATGTAAGGTTGTAACGTCTGATCAACATAGAATGAATTTGATGTATTACCTCTCTGCCAATTTGCATAAAGAAAGTTTCTACTGTACTGAATCTCTCTATATATCAAGCTTAACCCACTATATGTACTTTCCTGATATTTTTATCACTACAGTTTTTATTGGACCCTTATTTATTTGCTTGTTTTTTAAATAATTTTTATTTTATTTGATGAAACAAAATGTTCCACTGAAATTATAAATGTGTCATATCCTTGTTTGAAGAGTCGTGCCATATTGGTTCCTTGGCTGTTGCTGGAGCTAGTTCTCAACTGGTATTATGACAGAGTTGCTTGGGTTTTCCACAACTATGGAGCCAATTTGTTATCATTAAATCAGTGGTTCCCCAACCACAACGTGTGTTTGGGGTGTACGTTTGTGGGAGTGTGCACTCGGAATTCTTTGATTTCCCTTTGGGCAGGTTTAGCAACAGTGACCTCAACACAGGATATAATGTTGACTCTTTACGTTGCTCTTCTCTGGAGGAACATAATAATCCTGCCAAGAACTGCTGTAGCCTTAATGAAACAGATTGTCTTATTGGATGGAAAATTAAACTTTTCTACCTTGGAGAAACTTTCAAACCCATGGAGAATATTGTTGGTGATCAAGTTGTCAAAAAGAAATACAGTGTATTCCCATTTGTCAAACAATATTTAATCATATTGTGTATGACTTTCAGATGCTAATGGAAAGTATTTACAGCTGTCTTTTTCTGGCCCAATTTCCATTCTATATTTAGATTTTTCCTCCGTTCCTCCCACTTAGCTTCTATATTAGAACAAAATTTATCTACATTTGAAGAAAACATGAGTTTTCATATTCTTTGTCCCTTTAAAGGACATAATGTTATTATCTATTATGACTGTGGCATCAACATATATATGGAGAATAAAGTGTTAAAAAAAAGGGTTTTGTTGATTTTCATTTGCATTTTTGGGAGAAATAAAAGTCCTCTGATGTTGCTCATAATGCCTAGTCCATTACCAAGAAATCAATAGCACTTGAGTTGAATGTCATTATGGTTATTAGGCCTGCTTGTCTGCATGGTCATGAGAAATGAGGGCATTATGCAGAGGACCGTTCTTATGTGTGAGTGAGTACATGAGTGTAATCATAAGTATCTGCCTGTGTTTCCACTGTTGCTTTCATGTTTATTATGCATGAGTTGTGTGTGTACAGACTGCTGATGATCAGGGATCTACTACTGGGGAATTCTAAAGTTTCAGCACACTCAATATGGAATGAGTTTCTTCAATGTCAGAGAACAAGTATGAGTTTAGAAATATACATTTGAATCCTACAAATGGAGGAAATTGACTTATTTATGGTGCTTAATTGCATTACCATCTGATTTGTTTATTTATCTAAAGTTCTGGAAAAGTGCTATAAGATTTTGAGAAATCATAGCGAACTCGTCCTCTGTTTCAGCCACTCTTACTGGTAATTATGCTAATGTTTCTATATTAGATGTTTGTCAGAATGTTTGGATAAGGCAGAGAAACCTTCAATCACAGTTTAGTAAATTTTACAGTAACTCTCCTGTTCCTGTTCCTATTCCTTCACTGTTATGGAGGCTGAATGTTCACATTAGAGGATAAGATAAGGTGTATTTATAAATTCTGTATAAGTTGTATCCACATGGCTTCTTTAAGTTGCAATGAACAAACTACAGGATTTTACCATATTTTACTCTTGTTTAGCCTGGATTTAAATAATGTATTTACTGTAACAGTGACACAAGTAGATAAAAGAGATGTTAAAGTTATTTAAGTAAAGCCATGTAATAACCTATGTCAATGAAACTTTCAGTGGCAGTTCTTCAATAGTTTGATGGGTAAATGGACTTTCTCTTTGCGATTAAAGTAACTTCCTAGTAATCAGAAATTTGTTAGACTGAAGTACTTTGAGCTTGCTTGTTAATATTTGATATTTGAGAGAAGCTTTGTCTCATATCTCAGTCTTTTATGTTTACGTAATATAAGTAGGTTGACTATGGAGAAGGCTAGAAAGGAAAATGAGAAGTAGTGCTTTGAAAGAAGCAGATGGTGGGGAAGAAAGAAAGGAAACAGGATAAAAGATGAGGGGTGAGACAGCCACCAATAGGAATTGAAAAGCGGAAAAGAGGGTGTGGTTTTTGATGCACTAGGAAGAAGCCAATGAGAATGTCAAAATATAAAAAGAATTAAACTATGCAGGATATTGTTTAGATATGCAAAGAGGATCTAACTTCAAACATCTGGGTGTTTTTTTGTCTGATTCTTTTCATTTTCTTTATTTGAAACCTGATTCTAGATCCTGCTAAAGATGATTCTGATTTTACACTTGCACTCTGATACCATCTTAATGGCATGTGAAAGTGGTCTGAGTTATTTTGAGCAGGGATCTTTCCTACATTATAAAAGTTCCAAAGAACATCTTCTCTCACTTAGATGGAGCAGTTGATTTAATAATACTTTTCTCAAGTTTCACTTCTCATACTTGTCACATAAAGCCGCAGGGCACCGGCATCATCATCAAAGCTCACATCAAAGTGAAACCGTATGGTTTTTACTCAGATGCAAATAGGTTTTTATGTAAATAAAGTCACACAGGCTTGCACAGAGTAAATTGACAGAGAGCGAGATCAAAGGAAATTGGCATTTCTTGGCACAAATGTGCGTAAATGTGTTCACATTATTTCAGAAAATGTGGAGGGCAACCATGGAAGGTAACTGAGATGAACAGAGCAAGAAATTGTGAGATGGCATGGGATGGCAGGGAAAGAGATAAGAGAATGGGAGTTATGATGTCTGCGGAGGAGTGATAGACAGTACAAGACAAAGAGAACAAACAGTGTTAGGTTAATGTTAATAGGGGCAAGGTTCTTGTTCAATTAAAAATAGATGATACTGTTATGGGACATGAAATAAACATGAAACTGTGTTTACATCTAACTCAGCTGTGTTTCTGTGGGAGCCTTGTCATAGACTGACATGAGAAATCATGCTCTAGTAGGAAAAATGGAGGGATATTGTAAAGAAAAAAAAAGAAGGGGATAAAGGCACATCAAGAAAAAAGCAAGTAGCAAGATATATAGATAAGACAAGAATCATGACAGTATTTGACTTGAGGCCAACTGGGGAGACCTTTTTTCATATTTTCTCCATCCATTTTTTTCTTCCTGAGATGTGGATCAATATGTTTTTGTTGTTTCTTGTTGTGCTGTTGATCTGCTGTGCTTGAGTGTTAATCTGAGGTCTTCACTCCTTGTGGTCGCAACAAGTCCCTTGAGACTTATCAGCGGAGCAGGGCTGCTAACCCCTGGTTTACCGGCCAAAACTGCTATTAGGATCACAGAAATCCCTTAACCCTAAAGGTCACAGACCTAAAAAGGTTTCAGACAAAGCTCTTTTGGCTTCAGAAGCAAGATAGTTGATACTAAGATAAAAGAACAACATTTCTTTTTCAGTAATTCTTTTATTTCTGATAAGGCTTGAATGGAATTGAATGTGAACTCTTTAACAAACAGAACAAAAAAAAGCAGCAAACACTGTTTCTGGAATTATTTTAATGTTAATTTTTCTTTTATTTTTTTATTTTTTTACATATTTTCCTTTTTTCTAATAAATCATATGCTAAGTAATACCTACCAAGTGCAGTCAAACATGAATTGAACACAGCTATATTTCTCCTAAAATGACTTTTCCTTTACCATTTTTAGATTCACTGAAAATGTTTCCAAAGAAGAAATTCCTATTCTCTAATTTTCTCAAATTGAAATAAAAGCAAAATGCTCAGTGAGGGAAATAAGCATTTTCTCTATGACTGTGTTTATTCATTGGTCAACCTTCGGCCTGCACGGAGGACAACATTTACTTTAATCTGATGTTTTTGTTTAGAAAGCTCTGGGTCAGCAGGTCCTTTCTCTAACCTGGCAGAAGCCAAACTGACACTGTGTAGAATTCAAATTGAACTACATGTATTGATCTGGGAAGGCTCCTGTGGAAACTGTTCGCAAAAGGGAGGGACATTCAGTACAATTCTCCCATGTCTAGTTTTAAGACCATTACAGCAGCAATAGCAGCTTCATTTGTTTTACAACTACAGTAGCAGACCAAATCTGTTCAGGAGGAACGTCTTCATCTTCCTATCCACAAAGGCAAAAATAGCGCTCATTTTAAAAAAAGAAATAGAGGTTATTCCAGCTAAAACTGGCAGTGCTTTTCACCTCTGGTTAATGCATTGACGTCATACACGTAACTGCATTTAATTGGTCCGAAACATTTCCGTTTCCAAGCCAAACCCTATCTGCTGGCTTCTGGCAAGATGTATTTTCTGCACTTTGTGAATTCACAAATCCCATTACAATTCATCCTGCTGCAAGTTAACCCCTTAGAGGTTTAATTATTATTAATTATTAGTTACAAAACAGCCAAAACTACAAAGTATATATTGACCATCACCAGTTTTTAATTGCTCTTGTCATGTCAGTACTTAATGTATTTCATTTCCTTGTTTTCAGTTGCAAGGAACCAATATGAGCAGAGGGGCAGCGATGTCACCATGCAATGTGGCTCCCTGGAAAGTGATGCATCAGTGTCATGGAAGGTTAATGGAACAGACATTGAGGCACAGCACCAACTGAATGGTCCAAAGCTGATTCTGACCAATGTTGACCTTGACCACAATGGACTCTACAGCTGCTTTCAGAACCCGCACGGTGAAAGGCGCGATACCATCTTACTCCATGTTGGCCGTAAGTAGCCAAATATTCTTCTCCCAAATAAAACTGAGACATCTTAGGTGTCACCAATACACTTAGGATCTGATCTTCAAATGTTGTGCATGTATAGAAGTACAGGCAAACTGGATAATGTCTGCAAAACTGATCTTGGTGGTGCAGTTTTTAAGTCTATATTTATCAGATTTAAAAGCCAAGAATCAAACTTGCATGCAAAACAGACTGCAGTCATGGGGATTATGGTTAGCATCTGCAACTTAGAAGAGAGGGATTTTTCCCCCCTCAATATTCCTTAATATTTCCTGACTGCTCCGTATAAACGACAGTTAAGTTCTATAAAATTATGAAAGTCTTGTCTTTGGTTGCAACATTTTGAAGAACTGGAGATAAATTCAAACGATTCACTAAAGATAAGACCGTTAATTGTTTCTAAATGAAGACATACAACACACCATTTTACTAGAAATATCTGGTACCTCGTGAACTGTAAAGTGCCTTGAGGTGACATGTGTAATGAATTGGCACTAGGCGTGTAAATCACATCCATCATGGCGATTCGATTTAGTATCGATTTCCTGACCCAACGATTCGATTATTTTCGATTCTCAAGAATACACCACGATTCGATTCGATTAATCGATTAATCGGTTAAATTTTTCCATTATTATTATTATTTATTTTACACCTTACAGGCTAAACAAAGTTTCAAGTTTGAAATAAATCAATGAAAGCTGTAA
>NW_015150776.1:155533-251566 GCF_000732505.1 Cyprinodon variegatus
CCCAGGAGCAAATGGATAAAAATAGACCGGAGGAAAAAAAAACATGAATCGATTATCTTGCGGACGTGTCGATGCATCTGATCGTCGGCTTTTGGATCGATGCATCGATACAAAACGATTATTATTTACACCCCTAATTGGCACTATATAAATAAAGTGAATTGAATTGAATACAGTAGTAACATTGTTTCAATATTTGTTGTTTTCTTTGTTATGCTCCAAAGCTTGATTATAATCTTTATGATTTTTTTTTTTTTTGATTTCTTGTGAATAGTACATACCCCCAGAGGTATGTTGAACTGAAATGAGTTAATAGAATACTACTTTTTTTGTTGTTGTTGCAAAAACAGACATGGAATTGGAATGAAATCCTTAAAACATATCTGTTTATATGGTAGACAAATAAATTGAGAAGTCATGGAATTAGTTGTAAAGAAAAGGAGAGGAGAAAAAAGATTAAAGCCTACACCACAGAACCAAATACATATCTGACCAGGAAAGTGTAATATCTGTTTTGTTGCCTGACAGAAGCTTTTAAGGTACCTCAGGTGTTTAAGGGAGCTGGGACCCCTATGAAGCAGCGCTCTTGGTGACATAACTCATTCAGTGACAAATCTAATGTTCTCAAGTTACATAGCCATATAGTTTAGAAGAGCAGGCCACATAGATCACTAATATACTCTAAGTCCTGCATATGCACTTAAAAAATTGTTTAATATATCTTAAATTAAGCTAACACTTTGGTCAAAAGTTAATCAGCCTTTTTGTAGTTATTTTAGTTTATATAATATTACATATTGCAAATAACACTTGCAAAAATAAAAGTTACTGAATTAAAGGAATATTTGTTATTAATTACTAAGGTTATTTTCATGTTTCTTTTCAGTACTGCACATTTAAACAGCTCAGAACTGTACTGTATGTTTAGAATCACAACAGAAATATGGAGAAGAGGCAGTCTTACTGTCTCGTATTGGCACCACTACACGCTATATTTACCCAGTTGATTGAACAAAACATTTTCTCTGTCAGTTTGTTGAAATCTACTAGCAGCAGAAATGTGGAATAATGTAATGATCAAACAACCTTATAATGTTTTTTTTAAGGTCCTTTTTTTGTAAAAAAAAAAAAAAATGCTTAAGTGTTTGTTTGTTCATCGACCAGATCAGATATGTTTATATCTGAATGCAAATCTAACCAGAAGCACACAAAGAAGGTTCATGCTGTTTTTAATCACAACAAGATACTTTATGTTTAACTGTAGCTCAGGAGAAAGTCCATCTATCCTATGTTCTTTATTAGGACTCTACCGGTGTATATGAGAGTAAACCTCAGATTTATCTTACTAAATAAATAGAAATGACAATCTGTAATTTAAAATCAGCTGATTTGGGATCACTGATTATTTTTCACTGTTACTTTCAGCCTGGGTTATGCAACTTCCACATTTTCCTGTGCACTCCCCCACACCCCCACCAGGCCCTCCTTTGTGGCTGGCTACATGACAACTCTGAAATAAGCCCTGTCGCTTGTTGTAGCCACGGGCTGGCAGTGTGCTTCTGCTTGTTACACAGTGACTGTGCTGCATGTGTGTTAAAAAAAAGTTATTTCTCAGTCTTATTTTTCTTTTGACTTATTTTCCTGTTATGGTTGAGATGGTGTATATATAAATTAGCTGTGCAATTTGTTCACACTTCCCTGCAGCTTGAATATAGTGTTTGTCCAGCGTTCTGAGTAACTCACATTTCTCAGTTCAACCAGTCAAATTGCAAAATAAATGAGCCACAGTTTCATGGGTATGCATTTTTCTACGAGACGTACTGTTTGAATCCAGTACCAGTTTGATTAACATGAGAGCACAGATGAGGGCATAAATGTTATAAACTGATTTGGATCAGATAAACAATGAATCACAAAACCTGAATAAACAGTCACACAACATTTCTGACGTTGTGTATAGTTCATGTATATGGCTTCTATGGAGGTGTACCAAATTAAGATTTACTAAATGCTGTTATTTGTATAACTGTCCCCATCAGCAGTTCTACTGATCTCCTTTTTTTTTTTTTGCAGTATCTCCTTATTTAAAAATTACAAAACTTTTTTTTTTAACCTTTTAAGGCCATGTCATTTATGGTGCTATAATATTATGGTCATTGTACAGATAAACAAGTGCCATTCAAAGCTGTTTATGCCAAAACAATTGAAGTATGAACAAACGAAATTGAAAAAAAAAGCAAGTTAAACCAAAACATCCCTGGTATGAAAATATTTAGAAAAGCAGAAACAGCTGATCTGGATTTGTGACAGCTTCTGTTTGTCAACATAACCAATAGCAACCCAAGAACACCCCCATCAAGATTCCACGGCAGCACTGCTGTTAAACATAACATTTCCACCCAAATGTTTGATGAATGAGACTATATGGGACTGTGACAGTTTGGTTAATCATATTGGCAATGATGAATTACCAAATGCTAAAACAATACTGAATTAATGAGACTTTTATGTTATGGTATATTGTGTCAGGAGGGAGAATAATGCAATATATAAACAGCTCAGAATATTTGTGGATGGAGTCGGAGAGAAGGACCTAAATGCAGATGTAGACTACGTGTCTTGTGAAGCCAGTGCACGAGTGTTTCACTTCACCAGCTGCTGTGTTTCTGCATCATAATGACACTTTGGTGGTCTCAAACTATTCATGCAAGAGAGAAACAGACTTTCATTGTGTAACCATTCATCAGAGGTCAATTGGGACTGTATGAGAACAATACCTTTGTGGTCTAGCCTGGCTTTGGGTTTAATTGCCTTGTTAAGAGTTGCTGTTTTTATGACATGTTCAAGAATCCCACTGGAGCAGCTTTAGTTTAGTTACTGTAAACCGGAGATACAGTTTGTTTGTTCTTTATCAATTTTCAAATTCTTCTCTGTAGGCTCTTTGCATTGCATTAAATTAACTGTCACCTCCAGAGGTTGAATGGAATATGTACCCATGGCAGACTACAGTTCTTGTAATTATCATCTTGATGATAATTTTATTTTATGCAGTGTTCAGAACTCACAAGAGAGACTTAAGATTCATAAAGATCGTATTGTGATCTAGAGAATGCTATAAGGCCATCTGTCCATATATATTTTTTAATTTCTAGAATTTTTATTCAAATCCTTTGAAGTTCTGTAATAAAACTTAATTTCACACAAAGGATATAGAACAAGAGCACATACCTGCCTTTACTTTTCCTCTACGCTGACTTCATTTCGTGGCTGCATTTGTTCGTTTTGTGTTTACACTGGTTCACATTAACAACAGAGGACGTCATGCTCTAGCTCTTTGTGTATTCCTGCTAAATTTATGAACTGTGTCAACAAAATGTCAGCACAAGGAGACAGCAGTTGCGTGTTGTGGAAAATTCTTGTGCCGATGTAATGTCTCCTTCCTTTCCTCTTTGCATTATTTCAACACTTTGTAAAACCAACGGATGCTTACATTTTCTCTGACGCTTAAGATACAAACAATGCTTCAGTTGCTTCAAAAAAGTAAACGAAGATAAGCATGAATGTCACACGGAGTGGTGAATAGATACACTACCATACATGGTTCACAGTGCATGGGGCACTAAGTGGTATCGTCAGACAGTTGTGATTTTTTTGACATGGCTCATATGCTTAACCAAGCTGTTAACTAGGGTCTGAAAAGAGGCACACTTAATATAAGTTAAACAATATTCTTTCAGTGAAGCCCCAGTTAGTTGCTTATTATATTCTTATTGAACTCATATAAATGCCCTCTGTGTTATTTACCGTGTTAGCACTGAATTAAAGTGCTTCTACGTATAGTGCCATTGGGGGCTAACAATGCTGAAGTAAGGATCTGATTTTTGGCTCGTAATCAGGTGACAAATTTAAGGGCTACTTAGCTGTTTTGAGTCTCAGCTGAATTTGAAAAAAATCCAATTTAAAGCTTAAGAAAATGTTTTTTGACACTGGCAATACGGCTGACTGCCCAGAGTTGTATGGCGTTAGTGGCCACACTAAACCCTAATGTGTTAGAAGATGTTATGGTCTGTCTGGTTTATTTAGATTATTTGCATCTCCAGTCAAAGGGAAAAATAGGTCAGTACACCAAAGCTGGCTAATGAATCCCAAATTGGCTTCTGAATCACAGCATATAATAGGCTTTATATTTAAAGTATATTTTGCTGTTTTTTAAGTTTTTTTTTTTTTAAAGGATTTTAGATTCTATTTGATATAAATAGTTAGATTTCTTAATCTTGCACTTGACTGTTCCACTGTGCGCAGGGATTCTGGTTGACAGAATATTCCCTATATTAGAGGACATTTAACAGTAAATATGTTGCATTTGCTGAGGATCCCCAAAGCAAATATGTATGTAATAAATTCCTGCCAGCTTATGGGATCACAACAGGAGCCAACAACCACCCAGTTATTTAGCCAGAACAGCATCAGTTAGGTAGGTCATACTAAGACAGTTACCCAGGTGACCTGATAGACTTTAAACTGCAGGACACAAAGAGACTGGCTCTAAAATATATACTGTAAACAAAGTAATTGTTAACTAAATTAGAATAATATTGAAAATTTGAATTATTTAAGTTATTGGTTTACTAAATTAAACCCTTTATACCAATTATTATACAAAGCATGAAGCTTTTAAGCATCTATAAATCATTAACTATTTTTGTTTTGGTATGACAACGAGCCCAAGATTTTAATTTAATGTCAGCAAATCTGTTTTTGATAAACACATTAATGATTTTTGTTTTGTTGGCAATAGGAATTTCCCTGCTTCATGAATAGGGCTTTCCTTAAAATGTCCTATTTAAAATGTGCATAGAGCAAGCAACATGAAACACAGATTTGCAGCTGTTAATAGGCTGTTTCACTGTAAACATAATTGGAACAAGAGAACCAAGTGTCTTAGAATCAACAAAATAATGTGCAAGGCGAAAAATTATTAGCCATTAGAAAATGTTTCCTTGCAAACTAACGCTCTATTGGCTCTTCAAGGCACGACTGACATTAATTGCCACAGTACTTCAATAAAAGTGGAATGAGTGGTGATTTCTGCCACCAAAATCAAGATGGATTATACAAAAATTCTTTGATAGGCACCTTGAGCTGTTTCAAAGGAGCACCTGAACCTAAAACCGAACAACTGCCATAACAAAATAATCAAGGCCAGTTCGGTTTCACTTACAACCTTGGAGCTTGAAAAGATTGATTTTATTGACCACTATATTGAACATCTCTAAGAATCCAAAGGCCTTGCACAGACCTTAAACTGTTGAGAAGAAAAAGAGGGACAAATGCATGGGGTTAAAAAGGCCATTTCCTCTGTCATGGTAGCCATCTCTCCTAAAATAATGTGATCTGGAATTTAGCTGTAAAATTGTTATAGCCCTTTTATAGCCCTCAAGGAATGACTTGCAAAGTCTAACATCTTGCTAATTGATATTCTGGTACTCAATCACTCAGTACATCAGCTCAGAGAACATAGAAATGTTTCTTTTCAATTTGTTGACGTTTGTAAGAGGGAACTTTGTTTTTTTCAAAGTAGGTTATATGATAAAATGTGTTTTGTACAAAGCATTGCTTTAACTAGCATTGTCTTTGTTTAAACTGTCAAAGGTTCTTAATGATGGAAAACTGATGACACCGAAGTATTTATTTATTAGAGGTTGCTGCAGACCATTATGATAGCATGAGAGGTTCTAAAGTTATGTAAACCAGTATTTGAAAACAGAAGGAAATTTTTATAAATAGTGAAAACATTGATTGGTCCTGTTCAAATGTTAAAGCTAAAATAGACTCAAACTGAGTGGTCATCTCTGTGTTTTGAAGATTAAAAAAAGGTGAGGTTATTTTGTCAAACTGAAGTGCATACAGCTTATTTTGTGCGCACACACATCGACCAGTTGAAGTCTGTTTCCTTTCCCTGGACATCTTGTTTTGCTGTAATTCCTGCACACATACACGTCCACTCTGGGGACCTCTGCTACACTGCAGGGTAATGGAATTGTCTCTTTGCAGACAGATCACTATGGAATAGAAGGAACTAATACAGTTTGGACTTCCTCTTTAAACTTGGAAGTATTTGGCCACACATGTAAGGTCATTGGTGTTTTTCTAGTTCTCTCTTTTGCCATCTCTTCCTTTTTATTCTGCTTTATATCCTAAATATCCTCTTCTCCATATCCTGCCCTACTTTCAAGACAGCAGCAATTCTCATAATTTGATTGTAAAAGGCAACTGTAAAAATTGGGGAAACGGACCTGGTTTGGAAAGTCATAATTGAGCAGCATAGTCTACTGGAATATATATGAAAAGAAGAAAATATTCCTTTGCTTCTTTATATCTGCTTGATACAAGCAGTAATTTCGTTGGGCAGAAAATTTACTCTGTCATTTTCTTTAATACTTTTTTGTGCAAAGGGGACAGTTGCACAAAAATCATTAGTAGCAACAGGATTGCCATAATTCCAGTTGTTTATGCATCAAAATTAGACTTCATGTTCTGCAAAGTCAGACAGAAGGAGAGAAGTAAAAACAAAATATGATCCCAAAAACAAATCATTACAAATTCTGCACAGATTTTGCTAAGTTTTTCAATCCCTGATAGCCTCCATCAAAGACCTCAACTTAGCCTGCTACATCACAGCTACAAAGTCCATTATTTCTCTAGTTTCATGTACTTGTCTGGTTTATCAGACTTATTTATCGCTCTCATATCATTTCTCTCGTATTACATAATTTCCTCTTGCACAATCACCACCTTTTGTCTCATATCTTAAATTTCCACCAGTGGGATTTGGAGTGTATCTCATTGAATCCTCTCATTCTCCTCTGCTAATCCTCTTATAAAAAAAAAAAAAACAATTTGTCATATGCTACTGTATGTATTATTCTCTCTTTTTCTTGTCACCTTAATCAGAGTAGTTTGGTTTGGTGAGCTTGCTTTAAAATGACTGTCACTGATATCTTCAAAATTCAGCTTCTCCTTTTTTTTCTTCATTTTTTACTGTATAATGTATCTAATGTAAGTTATTAGGTTTTATGTGACAGTGAATGTTATCTTTTCTGCCATGTCCATTTCTGAAATGAGGCCCGAGAATGAATAATAGATTGTAGCGAACTGGAGACAGGGAGATTTTTTTTTATCCTTTTTTTTTTCAGAAACCTAGACGGATTCAAGGGAGGATAGAACATTGTAAGCTTCAAAATGTATGAAGGAAAGGTTGCAAACAGAGATATGATCAAGTCAGCTGAGTCATGAAAAACTCTTGCTGGGAAGAAGCTGATGTGGAGGTAGAAGTGAAGTTGAGCTAAGCTCTTCAACAGACAGAGGGACTTAGTTTAAAGCCCACGGCCTAAGACAGGATATGGTGCAGGCAGAAAACAGGCTCCAGGATCTCTCTAAGAATTTTTCTTTTTCAAAAGTGATATTTACACAAATTGATGAGAAATGCGCTTCACAGGTTTTGCATGTTTTGAGCTAAAAAATATGAATTAGAATACCTTATAAAAACACATAGGATACTTTGCCTTGAGCTATTTCTCCTCAGTTAAAATTGACCACGTAGATTTGAGTTTTTTTGGTTTTATGATAAAGAGATTTAATTTTCAAGGGGTTTAGATACTTTTAAAATGATTGGAAAAACAGAAAGGTGTAGCTTGTGTTTGAAATTTTATGATACAACTGGAATTCAGAGTTGTTCAACGGAAAGTTGACACATTTCTGTGTCACAAAAATAATTTTTCATTGAAGTTCTAACTAATTGGGACCAACTATGGCAGCTTGAGCATCATTTTTAGTCTTTCAAAATACTTGCTCCCGATCCAATTAAATTTTTACTTCTCCAGCTTCAACTCACTCAAATGTTCTACAGAGGGGAAACAGAGGACATGAAGTATATCATGTAATTGTCACTGCTTCTCCAAACATTTTTGTATTCTGATCCATTTTGCTAACAATAACATTTGTGTCTGAAAGTTCCATATAGCACAGCTACTCTTGGACATCTTAGGTTTTTGTCTCTCTGGGCATGCAGGATTCTCCTCTCTTCTTTCTTTCACCAATTAATTGATATGTGTAACCTCACAGTATGTGTGTGGCATTGTGGTGCCTTTTCCTGAAATTGTTCTTGGGGTTGCCACCTTGTTATAAAGATCTGCCAAGAAGGTCAAGGGCTGTACCCTCTTTATTAGTGCCCAGTGAGAAAGACATTTCTGCATTCCCTCTGCCCTTTAACAATCCTCATGTGTATTAGTGTGTATTGGAGAAAGGAAAAAGAGAGGGATGAAGAGGGAAAACACTTTGACCACAAACTATTCCCTCTGGCTCAATGTCCAGCAGTGAGGTTGGGCCATTTTGCTCACTGACGTCAAACAACTGTGAATGGTCAAAAATGAAAACATGGCCACTCTCTGAGTATTTACAGCATATGTACTTAAATGTCTGCAACAAGATCATGCCAAAATGCCTTTGAGATGTTTTGCTATCCTCTTCTGGTGACCTTTTCAGCTTCAGATTTTATACTTGGTTTAATTTAATAGATTTAGAACCCTAAAAAAAAACTTTTTGAGAGGTTGAACACAAGAACGGTTAGGTGAGACAAAATGTTTTAAACTCACTGCTCTCTCATCCACCACTCGTACTCTTGGATGGGGTGTGTGGCTCCTTCATCTCAAGCTCAGGTCCTCTAGAATGTGCACTTCTGGACTGAGATCTCTGATGTTTCTCCAGATAACAGTTGAGCCACTTTTCCAGTGTCTGGGTTACTGCCCTGAGTGCTCCAATGACTACTGGCATTACCGTTGCCTTCACCTCCCTGCCTCTCTCTAGTTCTTCCCTGAGGCCTTGGTATGTTTCCAGTTTTCATGTTCCACCTGAGGTTTCCATTATATGGGATGGCCACAGCGATTACTACGGCTATCCTCTGCTGCCTATCAATGATCACAATGTCCAGTTTTTTGGCCACAATCATTTTGTCTGTTTGTATCTGGAAGTCTTACAGGATCTTAGTCTGTCATTTTCCATCACCTTAGGAGGTGGCTCCCATTTCTACCTGGGGATTTCCAGTTTGTATTATGCACAGATGTTTTTGTCCACTATACCAGTCACTTGCTTATGGTGTTCCATGTATTATTTTCCGTAGTTTCTTAATTTCTAGCTTCCATAGTCTTTGGGACCATCTTCCTAATGTTTTGTTGAAGCTTGGATATTTCATCTTCAATGTTGGCTCCGATGCTCATTACGCCTCTGCCTCCTTCTTTGCACTTAGTGTATAGTCTGTGGATACTAGATTTGGGTCTTTCATTATCAGGACTGTTCGGGCCTTAGTTAGCCCTTTAAGGTGGGTCACTCTCTTCAAAAGCCATGTCATTTGTATTGCTAGGCATTCATGAAGAGAAGTCAGTTTCTCCAGCCAGTAGGTGTGGATCATGTCAAGGCCTGTTGCTGTCTAGTTCTTCATACCTTAGAGTCTTTGTTTGAGACCTGCCGTTGTGATGTTCACTGGACCTTGTTTAGGGAGGTTTGGTATGATCAGCCCTTAGGTCTTTCAGCCACTGTGAATCATTGCTTAGTGATGCTTCTTTTTTCGGGATACTTTCCCAGTATTGTTCAACTCCAGCTTTGACAGGTTGGCCCTTGTATTATCCTTACACTACTGGTTTGCAGTAGAGCTTGTTGTCTGTGTACTAGCTAGCCAGGTTTGACAGGTTCTCATCTGAGCTATTATTTTATATCTTACATGAGTTCTCTTATTCAGTTGTTTTTGAATTATTGGGGCTTGGTACCCAATATCAGGGTACAAATATTAGTTACCAATATTAAAAATAAGGGGGTCACATGGTGATGCCCTCATCGGACCTTTTACCCTCATTTACAATTAGTCTTCTTGTTCCAGTAGTCCATTTTTCATCATAATGTCTTGGTTCCTCAACATTTGACACAGACCTTGTTTGACTGGGCAATGTCTGAGCCCATATGGTTCCTTGTTTTTTTGCTCTAATATTATGAGGTAGGCACATAGCCTTAATGGTGTTGCCCAAGGACAAACGCTGGATGGTGCTATGATTCACGTGTTACATGCGGATCTCTTTACCAACTGAGCTATCCTGTGAGCTTTATACCCCTATATCATCCCTTGGGATATACAGTATATACTGTATCCACAAACAGAGGAACTACTATTCAGATTTTCATGGGTGAGGTTCAAAACACAGGACTAATGAAACACATTGGCACCCTTAATGTTATACTTTGTCAAAAACCATTTTATAAGGTAAGATGAACCTGAAGGAGGGTATTTGACTACTAATGTTTGAAGATCTCTTTCAATTGTGCAGGATCTAGGGTGTATTTCTATGTCTATTTATCTTCAACTCAACCAACAAGTGATCTATGTGATTTGTTCCTCTGAATTAAGACAGAAGAAATTTCATTTTACATCTAGAAATACGTTTCCATTTAGATGTATTATAAGGATAATGTAGGCTATCTATTAATGTTGCATTTTGTAAAGGGCTTTAAGTGTTTCAATGTCTTTAATGTTTTAGTAAATTTAGTTAAATGTTTGGAGGATTTCTTTTGTAAAACATACAGTGAAGTTCTGTGCATGACAATAAAATATTAATTTTTCAGTCCTTCAATGCACTGGTGATGCCACTTACTGTGGGAAATCTAGTCTATGTATATTTTATTTCAAAAGTTCTTTGTCCATTTGCTTTATAGCTCCTTGGGTGTATGCAACTATTTAGACACAAAGCTCCTACACAATGAACAAAATGTAAAAGCCAGAAAGATAAGGTGTCAGCATCTGCTAAAAAATGATACAAACATCTGATGTATGCCTGACATTTTCCTTATTATTCTTTTAAATTTTCATAACAAGCAAAAACAGCACACCATTTATCGTTATTAGCTTCTATATTCTTCCAGAGCTCAAGGAAATTTAACATGAAAAATGGCATCTGTCATGTGGAGGCATTTCCATTATATAAAGCTATACACAATCTAAATCATCTCAGTTACTGCTCATTTTGCTGAGTTTACAAAAAAAAAAAAATGTCCCTTTAAGATTAACTTTTCTTATGCAGTATCTAGACAAAAATACTGGCAAATATTCAGTTTCTCTTTCTTAAAAGAGCACAAATATTGAATAGTATAACTGACTCACATATTCATGCTTCATTGCATATGTCCATAGCCATCTGTGTGTAATGGACTAGGCTCTAACATCATTTCACGCTTTATGATAAAACTGCTTTCTCTATTTAGTCTATCGGGCAGTTTTATTTGATGCAGCCAAACTAATCTAGTCTCCTAAAGGAGATTGTTCCTCACTCACTCCCTGACTTAATAAACTGATAATAATACACAGGCAGTCTGATATTCCTCCTACAAGTGCTTCAGAAATTAACTCTGCTTGTATCTGTTTGTAAAATAGGGAAGAGTGAAATATTTTTTTGTTTGCTCTCCCAGGTACCGTATCTATTATCCTTAGTCATTTCCTAATAGGAATTAGGAAGCATAATTGAACCAAAAAAGACTAACATACCATGTTATTAATGAAGCTATAGTTAGAAAAGAATACATAATTAAAATTATTCAAAATTTTGCAGTTGTATAAATATTTCAATGTAATGTCAATTAAATGGACATAAATATAGATTTTATTGGTTGTTGAATTAATGGTATCCACAAATTGCTGTGAAAGTCAGTCTTGAAACTTGAAACTAAAAACATTGAAAATTGATTTGTAGATGGAGGTTTGTAGATGGCAATGTAGTCAAATTTAGCTGAGTAGCAATTTTCTCTTTGTGCCTTGCCTTACCTCTACAATCACTTCTACTTTTGCTTTCTCACACACCAAATAATTGTTCTTAAAGGTAAATATTTTTAATTTTTAATTAAAATTAGGCCACGTTATAGAACATATTATTTATTTTAATACCAATTTATTACACAACTTTAGAAGTCTGTTTTACATCTTTCCAAAGCATATTCTCAATGATTGTGGAACAAATATAAATAATGACAGGTTTTCTTGTTAAAATGGACAAACTTACAAAACAGTTGTACTGTACATAGTGATAACAGTGACTTTAGGTTTATTACTGGGCACTAAATATATGAAAGATACTCATCTGGTGGTATGAAAGTGAGTTAGAATGGTGTAAAATGGAATCCTTCTCCTGCCACACCTCTTAATTAATTGCTTTGATATGCTCACCTTTTATACCGCTAGTTTCAAATTATACCTCAAATCCTGTATCCATGTCAGCTTTGAAGATAGGCACAGTTTTTGTAAACATTTCAAGGTAAATAATGTTGTACTCGCAGGTAAGTTATGCAATCATAATATATTTTCATCCCTTTAAACTCGATGCTTCATTTTTACTGGAAGGAGAAAAGTGTTATAAAATTCAGAGACCTTTTTTTCCAGTGGTTAATTTGCTGACTTTGAGAGTCTGTCTATTAGTTATAATTAGCCCAGACCAATTTCTTTCACTATCGCCAGTTTTTAAGTTGTAATAAAGATTATTGCAGTACTTTTTCACATAACCTAGGAAATTTACCAAAAATTCATTTGATAAAAACATTGCTAAAAATAATATCAATGCTGTATACAGGTATGCTAAGTGTTGGGAATGTCAATTTAAAAAAGTAAATAGTTATAGTTACTAGTTACCTTTCCAAAAATTGCCTTAGTAACACTAACTAATGCTAAGTTTACACTGCACTCTGAAGTGATCCAAATCCGATTTTTTTGCTCATATGCAACCTGTATCAGATTTTTTCATGGCAGTCTGTACAACACAGATCCGATTTTTTTTTCAGTGCGACCCAGGCCAATTGGCTATTTGGTCTTGAATCCCATACAAATCTGATCTTTTCAAATGCGACCTACTGCAAATTCAGGACACTTGCGTTGTATGAATGAAGTTCACACAGGAAATCACATACTAGTCGCATATATTTGGAAATGTTTGAATTTCACTAAAAAATCTACATGTACACTGAGCATGAAGGCCTGCAGTGTGAACGTAGCCTAAGTCTTGTGGCTCGTGAGTTAATTGCATATTGAGTAGGTGACTCAATCAGATTAGGAAATATTTCCCCGAAATGTTAAAATTACACAGGTGCAAAACAAAAACAGAAGTTAACCAAATTTATTTTTTACTAGCTACCTCTATGTATTGGGTTGCATACAGGGATTGTTCAAGACCCCGGCCTGTCTTTGAGAATGTACAATGAGAGTAGTCTTATAGCATCAGAGCGACGGGTCAAACAGTGTGAGGAAAGCTGTGAATTTTTGAGCTCTGCAACTGATTCTCCAAATTTGAGTTTGGGCTGCAAGCAACAATTGAAAAATATCATAAATTGTATCCCAGGCTTTTGTTATCGTGTTGGGTATGATTCAGGCTTTCAGCTCTTCACAGCTCACAGCAAAAACATGGGTGACAAAAAGGGTTGGGCATCTAACTCCAGGATTCCTGGCATGTGGCAGCCACGTCACAATTGAACAGTTCTGTATCCTGTGCTAGCCTTAACTTAATACGATTTAACATACATTGCATTTCAGCAAAGAAAAACTGTAAAAGATTTTTCTTGGTATTGTTAAAGCCTGCAAGAAATTTGCTTCTGTCCCAGCTGACTTGACTTATACTTTTTGCTCATGTTTGACACTAACAGGGCTCTGTTTTTTAAGATCATGTCAGAGGCCCGTGGTATAGCTGTCACTCCCTGTTAGCTCATTGCTATTTTTGGAATCCCCTTAAATAATTCAAAATTCAGTAAGGAGACATTCAATTTTTTAGCATTTGCCTGTCTGATTGTTCATAGGCGTATTCTTATCCATTGGAAGATGTCTAAACCTCCAGCAGAACAATTTTGGCAAACTGACCTAATGTCATTCATAAATAAAAAACAAAAAAACAAAACAATGCAAAAAATTTTGACTACAACTTCTTTGCCGTAGAAGAGATCAATTTAGTTTTTTTGTTTTGTTTGTTCATTTGTTTGTTTCCTGAGGATTTTTTTTTGTGTGTCTGTATATTTTCCATTTTCTTATGGTTGTTTCGTTGTAAAAAAAAAAAAAAGACAAACATCTCTTTATAAAGGCCATGTAACATGACCTGATGTATTTCAATAAACAAATAAAAAAGACTAAACACAAAAAAAATCAACAGATATTATAATAACTGCTGCTGCAATATATTTTGTAAAGAATGTTGGTCCAGACAGAAGGAGGCTGCGGGCATAGACTGTGACTCTGGTCATTTGACAGGATTTTTGTCTACCGAGAAGCTGAGAATATACCGAATATACAGAAATGTGTTGGAAAAAAAGAAGAAAAATAAGGAAACAATACAGATCTCAGACCTTTACAGAGTTGCACATAGGGAGTGAGACATCTTGTGTTTCAGACAAACAAACACTGCCTCCTGGACTTGCAGACAGTCAAACACCACCACTACAAGCGATCTCAGATGGACTTTAGCACACATGTTGCGGTGGGTGGATGAAAGGAGTTTCGCACAAACACAAGCTCCTGTGTCGAATGAACCACTCTTATTGTGGAAAAACATCGGGATGCTGGTCTTGGCTGGACAGGAATGTGGGCTGACTTGGTGCTCATAAGTGTGTGTGTGTGCATAAAATGCATGTGTGTGCCACTGTTAAAATCTGTTATTTGTAAAGACTTGGTTTCAAACTGTTAACACACACCTACATACATATGGACAAGGGCAGTGAAACACAGAATAAACACAGAGAGCACATCTAATGATTTGTTAAGGAGTTCCAGGATGTGAAATACATGTGGATAAAAAAGCAAAGGACTTGTGAGATTTAATATTTGTATTTTTGGTTTTCCCTTTAATCCATACTGGAGATGTCTTCGCACAGTCTTTCCAGTCTATTTCAGCCACTGAGTGTTTCTGTCTTTTGACTTCGTAAAATATTGCTCTACCTTAAACTTGAGTAGGTGATATTAATCACTTTTTAATCACTAGCACTTTTTGCTTTAATTGAGGAAGGCTTATAGTCAAATGATTAGAGATAGGTTCCAAAACATTGTAGTTTTTGCAGAGAGTACATTTCTTCTAATACACTAGATAATTTTGATCCCTAAAAGTGATCAATTCACTGCATGGTATCTTTTAAGACTTTATTTAACCCTCTAATGCATGAATTATGGACAAATCAGTGAGGATTTTTTTTTTTATATGTTTTAATGCATCCATAGTAATATAAAACAAGGTTTGAAAAATATTTTTCTATCTTTATTCTGTCAAGAAATATTACTTTATTCATGTATTTTATGCATTCTATACTTAAAAACAAATTATATACCACCAAAGTTGTTGCATATATGATGTAATTTAGTTTTACAGTTTTAATATAGTATTCTGTTGGATTTATGGTTCCTCTACTCCCCTGCAGAAACCAAAATATCCAAGGTGTTTGGTCTTTTTCCCCCCTATGTCAGCAATCTTGCTTTCGTGTACTTTTTTTTTTTTTTTCATTGCAATGATCAACAAATGGGATTTTTCTGTGTGGGATGATGCAATAGCTTCCACTAGATTGGACTATATGCATAAGTTCCCAAAATATGTATAGAAAAAAAAACACTTTTAAACAGCTGTACACTGTAGCGATCACTATGCATGAAAGGGTAATGTTTCAAATGACAGACAGACAGACACATAGACTGACAAACAGATGTTAACCCTGAGCAGATTGCTGTTAGCAGACTATTGCTCTTTCAATATGCAATAAGTAAATAGGTAATATAATGCATATGAATAGAAAAGTAAATAGTTGTGTTGGTGTGGTCAGTTACTTTCAACTACAAAGTGCAACTGTGAATAAAAACATGTAGATAACATTCCTTCATTTTTATTATTTTTATTTTTTTGTAATCAGTTAAAACGATCTTGGTCTGAATTTTCCTTGAAACCCGAATGCTTTGGCTAAAAATGACAAAAGATGAAAACGAAAACAATTAAATTGTGACATTTAAAAAACCTTTTTATGTAAAGAAAAAAAAACAGAAAGTCTTAAGTGTCTTTCACTATCTCTAGCACTGCTGGCTATTTTTTTTCTGACCATAAATGACCTAATGGCATTTTTTTCTGTAGTACCTTGATTGAATTGCATTATTAAAAAGTTATTCTTGATGCGTAGCTGCGATTTTAAGGTTACACAATCCCTACTATTTTAATAATGTGAATTACAAGCTCTCACAAATAGTTTCATAAAATTTGTTTTATGTTGAATATTGAGCATGTTTTGGGAAACGGCACAGCTATTTAGGCCTATTATTCATTTTTCATTTACTGTGCTATTTCAAAACATTACCTTCAAGATTTGACTCATATTGTAGTAATGAATTGCAGACCCAGAACAACAGTGCAATGTTATCATTCATTTTTGTATTCATTTCCCAAAAGTGTTTTCACTCTGTCCACTATCTCTACCTTCATTGTAAGTCAGTAAAATGAAATACCATTAGGGAAATCTGCCTGAAGCAAAAGTGAAAGAGGTTAATTATTTCTTAATGAGCTTTAGAAAGATAATATAACAGAGCTGCATGGGTAGCTCAAGTTTTTTCAAATCAATGTTTTTAGATTGAAAACTACTTGAAAGATGAGGATAGAGATAGAATTAGAATTGCTGCAGAAAAAGGAAACAATGGTAAGGAAATCCCTACATTATTACTATTAAGCCAAAACCAACAACAAAAAAACATTTTACTCTGAATGTTAAACTTCCATGTTGCAATTTGCAAAAAGATCTTGGTGAATTTGTAGGATTAAACTTGGTAAACATCTGCTGTCACCACAACCCTGGCTGCCAAAGAAACAACCCAGGCGTAAATATCCTGAGTGACAGCAGATTTTCGATCTGTAACATTTTTTTGAGAGAGGACACTTAATCCAGTTCTTGGATGTGGAAAAATGAGCTTTATCATGTTTTTTTCTTCTTTGTACACCCATTCTGTATGAACTGACAGAGAGAAAATTAGTACACACATACACACCGGCACACTAACGTTTCTCTATCCTCGTGGGGACTTTCTGTTGACTTGCATTAATTTCTAACCCATTTCTACAGCCTAACTCTAAACCTAACTATAATGGGTTATAGTTAGGTTTAACCCTAACCATAATTTAAACTCACGTTTGTCCAAAACTTAATACCTAACCCTAAAGCAACAGTTGCACCCCTTGGGACCAGGCATTGGTTCCTGTAGGTACAGGTGCTCAGATCTGCTCAGGCCTTACAGTATGCCTAACAGTAATGTTGTGCTACATGATTGGCTAAACTTTGTCACATGATGTAAAACAATGTGGTTGCCCAGACAACGATGATAACAATGCAGTGTCCATGTGCCGAGTCGGGAGCATCTATAGCGTTGTGTGTCTAACGATTGATTAGGTTTACCTGATTGATAACAAAACTGAAAAGCATACTGTATATGTTGATGGTGAACAAAGTAACTGCAAGACCATGATGTAAAGGAGCTGGATGTAGCTGTGGCTAGCTGTCTTCAGTAGATAACGGGTTAGCCTATTTTAGCTTATTTGGACACTTAGCCATATTACGCTACACTACTTTTAACTTTGTGTCAACAACTGTACGTTTTCTACAAATAGAATAACTGTTGTTTTATTTGTCTAAAATCTCTACGAAAGTCATTTTTAAGATGTTCCATTTGTTCTCCCCTGCCCTCAGATTTTGATAAAAAGATATTTTTTGTCACCTTGTTAATTGGGAGAGCTCAGTCTGTCTTTAAACACAGTACCTTCCTTCAAGACTGACAATGACTGTTTTCTACTTTCGGCAACTTTAGATCTCCAATGAAATGTAAAATAGTAGCAAATATGCTAATAATCTGTTGAGACTCCATAAGAGATCTGATTGTTAAGTAACCGGTGCAAGGTGGAGTTGCAATTATCGTGACATCATAAGAAGGGGCAGGGCCCTGAGCAGATCTGACCCCCTGAGCAGATCTGGTACCTACACACTTCACAAGGAGCAGTGATGCTTTTTCAGAAACTGGTCCTCAAAACGTATAAAAGATACTTGCTTTGCCCAACAAAGTCAGTGAAGTATTAGAAGAGGTTTTAACTCAGGAATATTTGACTCGATGTATCATTAAAGTTATTTACTTCAACTGCTGACAAAAAAGTATTTTTTAAAGCCTTGGTTGGTTAAAATTTAGGAAAAATGCAAATACTATTTGCGTTTACTTAGTAACATTAAACCAGTCAGCTGAAATAGAGCTTGATAAAGCTGTAATATGTGACAAAAGGGTGAGGTGTTGTGACTTTATCCACAATCTTCCTCTGATCTCTTCGGTTGTTTCTTGGGTTTTCCATTTCCTCCGGCTCATCTTGTTGATGATGATCTTGGCAGGTCACAATGAATAATGCACACTTACCTTAATGGTCAGAGGAGGTGCAGCGAGCACACATACACCAGAGCCATACATGTACACACACATGCAAAACCAAAGACGTGTACATTCATTAGGTCATGCTTGCGCAAACCCTAAACGTGCATTAGCAAACTTCCCTAATTGTATGCAGACACTTAAGACACTTTATCAAGAATGTATAAGCTCACTGAATACACAAACACACATAGGCACACAATTTCATGTAGCCAGATACACTACTGGGAATAATTGCTCCATTTCTTAATGACAGGCATAAGAGAGCAATAAGTGTAAATTATTAAAGCATACAGCAATTAGAAATGTTACACTCCCACGGAGATAGATATACACTCCTCTTACAGAAAACAAAAAAAGCCCTGAGGGTGAAAAAAACATGAGTACACCGCCTTGCAAGAGTGTTCACACCCCTTGAACCCTTTTACAGGTTTTAAAGATTATAATACATATATATATATATAGTAAAATATAGTTTGTCTCAACATCCATTGGGAATTAGATGCCTTGTGACATCAATATAAGACATTTTGGCCTACAGTATACGCAAAGATTTATGGCTGGAGGAAAAATTTGATCACTTTGAACATACTATGGCCATGGTGAGATATGACTGTGGCAGCATCATGCAGTGGGAACGCTTTTTACAATCAAAGACCAGGGAACAACTGTTATTTTGGCTTTGAAACGGGTTCAACATTTAGCAGGACCGTCAGACATAAACAGCTATTGCAAGAATGGAACTGTGTATGGTTTGGTTCAAATCATATTTCCTCTTTTTCTCAATTTTTCCTCTTTCCATCTAATTATATGTATTCTTAACTTTAGATTTAGCAGACCTGAGCTGTTTTGTAAAGACAAAAATACTAAAGTATATAGACGTAAGAAGAAACAAATACCACACAATTTGCAGCTGTATTTGCAGCAAAAGGTGCGTTTGTGTATGTGTGTAAGTTGGAGTATGGTAGGTTGAATGCATATGTTCACCCTAGCCTTAACAAAATAGAGGAATGAATTGCATGTACAATTTGTGTTTCGGTTAACTGCCTTTTATTGGTCTGACGTAATAACACGCATCAAAGTGGGCTTTGGTTGTAACATCTCTGACCTACTCTTTGGGGTATTTCTAGCAGTGATACCTTGTTGCAAAGGTAAAGTACTAAGTTTCAATCCTGACTTGAAGTCCACAAAGTTTACAGTTTGTCATTGTTCATGCATATGTACTCGATTTAATGTTTGTTTCACAGTTCAAAAACTAGTATCTAAGGTTAATTTGACACACAAGGTTCTTTAAGGCCTCACAGCCAAGTTAAACTTTTGTATTTCACATCAGTAAAAAAAAATCTTTTATCACTGCTCAAACTGAAGTACAAGGGTATGATTGCAGTTCTCTTCAGTAGTTTTGATATCAAAGCTAATTATAGGTGGGTTTGTTGTTTATTTAAAACTCAATGAGAACAAAAGACCCAATATCTGTCTTTGAAATGTAATCTTCCATTGGAGATGATTACAGCTCCGATATTACATATTGCTCAAAGCTGTTTCGAGTTGACATTGTTTTGGCTACACACGCCATGTGTTGTTGTTTGCTTGATGTGGCTTTCTTTTTGAAATTTAAACAGGTTTCTCACTGTAATCTGGACTGCTCAAAATAACTGTAATCAAAATTTCTAAGAGGCAGTGAATTTGATTCTCCTTAATGACCTTTGCAAGATAATTAGGATTTCTAAAAGTCTCTTTTGCCACTCTGACCTTTTTAAATTATACTACCAGAGCAGCAAATTCCTCCTTTCTCCTTCCTGTCTTAATCCCCTGACCCCCAGGTTAATGACAGCCCAACAGCAAACACCTCCAGCATCAAATACTCCTTTAGAAAAGGTATTAGAAAAGCTTATTAGATCTACCCACTTTTGTCATTACAGAATTTAATCTCAATAGTCTGACTGTGCTCCAGGCTTTGGATACATGGATGTACTGTCCATTGGAGTTTGAAAATAAATGAATTATTTGAGGCTTCTACATAACAATCTTTTAATATCAGATAATCCTTTTGTATACAGGAAGTTGGGGAGCAGTATTTTATCCAGTTCACAATTCACAATCTAGGAATGTCAAGGGCAATACCAGCCTTTTAAAACACAAGAGATTTACCCTTTTAAAGATCATTTATTCCTCTTCTCTGCTTAGATGTTAAGAGTTTTACAGGCTATTGAAACTGAAATAAGATGAAAAAGCCAAGCCATTAAAATGGGATTAATGGCCCCATGTGTAAATGGAACATGATTTATTTGAATACATACTGGTGTCATAGGCTGAGAGCTGCAGGGGTAATATGATGCAGGATGTCATTATTCATCTGATCCTGGGTTTAATGGCCACTAAACTGTGTTTGAACATGGCAACTGTTCAGTCTGGGTTTAATGCTCTTTAAAAGCAGTTACGGCTAAAACTACTCCTCAAAAGCAGAACCTATTTGTTGGTGCATCAGTGCTAATGTTAAGTTTAGATACAGCATGTTTTTTTGAGATATGTGTGAGAAACGCATTACCCTCTTTGCATTGATTACATGTCAGCCTTCCATTTTAATTGCATACAAAGATGTCATTTTAAAGGAATGCGTGCATATATTTTCATTTCAATAAAAATGATTAACTAAAGCTGCTGCAGGTGACTATAATATAGTATCAATCTATGTAACCTTACATAGTAATGTGGACATTTGCTACAAAGAAAATCATCAAATTCCACTAAAGACTCTTGATAAAGAGTGTTTTATTCTCTAATAGAGTGTTCCAATCAATTAAACTGAACAGTTTTAGTTATTTTTTAAAGTTAATAACTTTAAACTAATCCATCTAGTTAAATAGATATTGCTACGGTTTTGTCTTTTGTACTACTGATTCTGTATTTTATGGTTCCAATTCCTTTGCTAAATCAAGTTTGCATCAATTATTCAACTAATATCTGAACTTAGAACTTGTTAGTTATATGTACTAAAATGTGAAATCACTATCTTCTATTCACACACGTAAAAACATTTTTTGATACATCATAATTAATGTTGAGAACATCACTTAAAAAGTAACTAGTTGTAGTTATTAGTTAATTATTTTACAAAAAAAGTAACTTCATTTTTAAGAATTTGGATAACCCTATTATTATTAGACTTACATACAACCGAAAGTCTAATTATAAAATATAAACATTTGGAACTAAATAATGAATTAAAAGGAATAAACATCTGAAATAATTGTACACTAATCTCCAACATTTTGGGGTACACAATCAGATAAGTTAGTTACAATATAATAAAGTACATGTGATTATGTGTATTTGTTTATATAAAAGGACAATAAAGTGTATTAGATGTTTTAGAGATGTTTCAGTTATGAAGCTGAAAAATTATGTTTTTTTTAAGCAATATATATAATGTTGATACTGCCAAAACTCGTCAACATACACAGCAAAAATGATCTAAGAAAATATTTATCCTTTTATATTACAGCATCAGGTCATCTAACAACAGTTCATAAACTTCAGGTTCTGCTTCACTTCCTGGTAGTGCCCATGGCACTGCGCCTGCTCTTATCAGCTTCTTCTCTCCAGTGGGTTAAGGGCCCTCTTAGTCCTTTCAGGTTGATATGCAATCCCTGTCCCCATTTATTAGCTGAAAGAGCAGCCCTTTAGGAATCACTTCATGTTTCTCATTGCACATGACCTTAGTTTTAGTACAGAGGAGAAATTGCTTCACAACGAGCTTGTTACATGCAAATCATTAAAACTAGTGTTGCAAAAATGTAAAGAGAGTGACTTTCAAAACAAAGGACAAATCTCTGTTCCTAGATTATCTTTCTAGATTAAAAACTTATTTTATTATCATTATTTTTTTTAGTATATCTTTTGGCATAGTCCATTCAGTACATTTTGGTCAAAAATGACAGCAGTCTTCAATATCAGCCCCCAAAAATGTTTACAGCATGACTGTAACATTCAAGTAAACCTAAAAGTAAATTTTTACATCAGTGATAACATTTATCTCTTTTAAAATGTTATGCCAAAACAAAACGAGACATCTGGTCAGCCCTGAGAACTTCTCCCAGCGGTATCGGAACCTGTCATTTAGCCTTCACATGGCGGTTATGTGATGCGCTCATTCACAAACACACTAAAGTTAGTCATTCTGAAGAAACCCACACAGATGTGTGCTTTTTGGTTGTTGGGTCCCATTCAAGGCTTGTGTGTTTTGGCTCGATGTTGTAGGGTGTGTCCGATCATCCAAATAACTAATGACATGGGTGCAACCTTTGGTCTTGCCACATACCAAAACCACTTAGTGCTGTTTTAGAAGAAAAGTGTCATACAGTGTCTATTAAACTTTGTATTACAATTTGCATCCATTCTTTCACTAAATGGTAGTTTGAATTTATTAATGTAGGTTTATTCTATATATTCATACATATTTTCTTATGTTAGTACTGACATAGCCTAGAGTAAATCAAATGTTTAATCAATAAAAAAAAGATAATTTTTCAAATAAAAAAGAATAAAGAAAGATTTCTATTTCTTGATGTACAAAGATTAGTTGGGATAACCCCTAAAGTTTCTTTTATAGAAATAAAAGTCTCCCTACAAAGAAGAGAGTGATTCAGGAAGAGATAATGCAGTTTAAAATGGCCTAAGTTTTTAAACACATTTTTTTTAAGTCAGAAGACTTTAAAGCACTTTATACAACATTTAATCTTTCACGCACACATTCCCACACTGATTGCCCAAGGGCTGTCACAGGCACCACGGCGCCCTCTGACCACCATCAGTTGGCAATGCAGGTGAAGTTACATCCACAAAGTCACAATGACAGAGACAGATATAACTAGGGTTAGAACCGGCAGCCCTTAAAGGACAAAATCCTACATTCACAGTCACCTACAACAATGGAAACACAGGACATAGTTAAAAACCAAAAAAATATATATTGTTTTCCTTCCAAGTACTGCTTTGTGCTACTTTGTGTTGGCCGATCACTTACAATTCTAATAAAATACAGTAAAGTTTATAGAGGTAATGTGAAGAAGAAGAAACATGCAACAACATTGTTTTCTTTCTTTGAGACCAAAGAGAAGGAGTAAATTTTTAAAAATGAAGCAGATCCTTACAGCTTTGGCAACCACAGGGCTAACCCAAGGATCAGATGAAACAAATATGTTATTGGACAGGTTTTTATCAGTAGCTCAGAGGGGTTCAGGCTTACAGTACAATCTAAAAACACAAACTTGTAAAACATATGAGGCTTTCTAATCATTTCATAAAAACACCTCCTTTATATGTCCTACAGTAACTAGAGTAATAATGTAAGAGAAAGATTAAAGAAAAAGTCAAACATTAAAAAATACCAATGAAATATTTGTATGTTTTAAAGGTTTCCATATTACTTTCTAATAAGTTAGGCTCTGCTGTTGTTTTGCTTTGGGATGGCATTGAGCACTCTAAGGGTTTATTGGTGCAGTACACTGAAAACCTGAAAGCACCTTTTTAATAAGGTTTTTGCCTAATCTACTCAGGTCAATGCAACCATTGGTGGCGATTTGCTCATTACCTTCACCTCCTGCTTTAATAATCCCTATAAATGGAAGCCAGCTTCTGAGAGTTGAAACTGACCTAAAACCTTCATGGAAACTATAACAACATTAACTGTCTGTTGCCAATAGTCATCACTGCTTGGTAATTTTGAGCTTTCATATTAAAGGACTAAATCTCATAACACTATAAATAAAGTCTTTCATAGTCAGAACAACAATTTGGCCTTTATAAGAATTAGTTTTTCCACATACAAAGGTATGTGGTGTGAAGGTTGGCTTTCTTGTGCTTTATGTTAGCAAAACATTTGTGACTCCAACATTTTATTCCTTTGCCTTTTTATGTTTATTTTTTCATCAGTAATCCCTTCGATTTTTTCCTATGGTAATAATATGATGTTTCATTCCTGTAATCTTTCAACCTAGAAAATGACAGAAAACTTCCTTTAAAATTATTAAGCTGTAAATATGTGTGGAGTTTCAAAGGCAGTAACATGCTACAACAAAGTAGCTTTTTGCCATTTCTGCAAACAGAAATAAGACAAATATATCTAATATTTTTTATACCAATTTATGCCATTTAATACCAAGAAAGAAAGAAAGAAAGAAATAAAGAAGAGACTATGAAAGGTTACACTGCAAAAAACACCTAGAAATGAGTAAAAAAAGCGCCTTAAATTCAGTGTATTTACCCTTAATTTTAGCAGGTGAAAAAGATGATCTGCCAATGGAATGAGTATTTTTACTCCTAAATAAGATAATTAGATAATATACACTGGAAATAAGAAAAGCAATTGTTTTTTTTCTTATTTTAAATGTTAATTGTCTTGATCCATTGCCAAAGTGTCTCACTTACCTCCTCAATTCAAGAAAAAATGCACTTAATTTGAGCAAAGATGATTTATTTAGATTTCCATTTTTTGCAGAGTACAATTGGGAGCATCTTTTCATTTACTTGTAAAGCCATAAAATAATAAGTTTTAATATGTTAAAGTCTTTACCACCAATCAAGCTATAGTTTCATCATTTGCAAAATGAAAAATAGTATTTATATCAAGCATGATGTCAAAATGTTAAAAAGGATTTATATGTATTTAGAGAATCTCGATAATGAAAAAGTTTTTGCCATCATTACATCTTTCATTATCTTCAGTACAGAAACAGCAGGATAAGATCACAGGTGTTTAATCTTGCACACCTGACATGTTATGTTTGTGTTAATAACTCAAAATAATCACGTTCTTCCTGTAAAGTGTTATCACAAAAGCAATATCATGACTAGTTATTTTGTCTTCAGTTAAGATCTTGGTTATCACAGAATCTTCAGTTATTATATATTATTGCAACAGTAAATAAGCCAAGGCTAAAGTTTTGTGTTTGGGATCAATAGCATTAGTGTTTATCAGTCGTTTATTGGGAATCCTTTATTTTCCATTCCCTTCATTTTGTTTACTTCTGTTTGCCTCCTTAGTTTTTTTTCCCCTTCCCTTGCTCCCCTACATCCCATTTCCCATTTTATTTCCTCTCCCATCTCTTTCTCATCTTCCTGCATCTCTAAAGTGATTTAGAATCATGTGATTAATGATGGCCATTAGAAGCCTCAATATCATCGTATCTTAGAGTTCACCAGATACGGCTCATGTAGCATCTGGCCATCCATGGGTGTGTGTTCGTGTGTGTATATATGCATCTACTGTATATCTACATCGGGATTGCTACTACTGTGAGCCTGCAAATTACCCTTTAGCAAAAGCAGAGAAGCAAACAGACACACTTGACTTGTGTGTATAATTTGCACCCATAAACACGCACAAACACCCCCCCACACACACACATACACACACACACACACACATGCCAAGGAGTTTATTAAAAATGTAATTAAGGTTCAGACACCTTGAAATGGTGCCACAGTACTTTGTTTGCTGTCATCATTTCCAAATAATGAGCAAAGCTTAACTCATACCCTCCAAACTCTTTAAATACCAATGCTTTAGATATGTTTACAACAGGCTAATTTCTTTCTAAAGGCAAGAAAAAAATAGCACTTTCTTAAAGTGTGTTTAATACTTTGGAAAATTTGTTTAGGAGGATGTAGTTTTTTTTTCTGTAATCCCTTTAAGTAGCTTTGTCCTTTTGAATTTTAAATACATTTTCCTAAAGACAGCCAAAAAGAGGTGATAGTTTATTTTTTCATAGATATCCATTTAACATTAGTCTGTATTATTTGCATCTAATATATAGAGTAAAACCGTACTGCAAATCATACAGTGATTAATATATTAAAGAGGCACCTGGCCAGTATAAACATATCCAAAAATGTATTTGATGGGCCTAAGAACAGCCTAAAAAAAAAAACAATTTAAGTTTACACCAACAACAGTGCAGTCACAGTTTTTAACAACTTGGTACACAGTTTGTAAATCATGACGTAGCTCAATCATCTATGTATGTCCTATTTGACAAGGCAATCAATCACGTATTTTGAACATAGCATAACATGCTTTTTACTTACCATATTCCCACCTCACCCTTGATTTAATTATAAGTGCTTAAGCATTTTGCCAAAAATGAAACTTAAGAATCCCAGTTAATTTCAGTAAAAAGCTATTGTTTGAAAAAAATTATGGAATGTTTAATATTTGCCTCAAAATCCAGGTTACGACTAAGAGAAACACAAACAATCAGGGATAAATTTGATCTACCCCACTTAGTCTTTCTGTTTAATGAGGGCTATCTCCAGTGGCCAACTCATGATACCCTGGGCTGTCATTGTCCAGGAAATAGCAGAGATCAAATCATCTTTGCTTGACAAAAAATATATAATTTTTAGATAGAAAGTTTGTTTGGGGAATATTAAGATCCTCAAACTGAAGGGAGGGGTATATCTGTTAGGGTTTTAGGTAGTGTTGCGCCAATGCCATTTTTTGGCCTCGATACCGATACCATCTGTTTGAAATTGATGTGTGTGTGTATATATATATATGAAGAACGATATACTACTTGGATGTAAAATAATTGCCATCATGGTTTTGTCAAGCTGCTGCCTACCTTTGTGAAGCAAGAAAAAGACTAATACAAAGTGAATCCAGTAGAACTTTTTATTGCCTACCTGGAATGGGTGACAATAGTTGAAAAAAAACTTTTGGCTCTCAAAATGGTCTCTGTGCCCTATTTGTTGGTACTCGCCGATATCGATACCACCATTCTAGTGCTGGATCGGAGCTCCCCCCCGATACTGGTATCACTGCAACACTAGTTTTAGGATTTAAAAGCAAAGACCAAACTTAAGACTCTGCTCTCTACAGCTGCAAATTGAGATCGTGTTGATGGACACTGCAAACAGGACCGGGGCAAACTGAACGCCCCAACAGATTCAGCCTGCACTGTACAAGCTTGATTTAAAGTTGATATTATGGACATAAATACTGGTTTTAAAAAGTCAGATAGCCCTTTAAGATATTTTTGAATCCCCCAAAAAAATCAGTATCACAACATGGTCATACAGTAAGACTTAGCAAGACATTAAATGTTGCTTATAGTTTTTTAGCATTAACACACAATGGATTGATTGTGCTGAGGCGAGGAGCATTTCAGGGGATTCATGTCAGTGGATGGTCCTTGGATGTTTCCAACGATGGAAACTAAAGCAGATAAAAAAAAAATATCTGAAGTCACCTTTGAAAATGATCCAAAGAAAACCACCAGCAATGTATCCTTGGTGCTAGAACCTTTATTTAATACTCATTTGGACAAAATATGATTAATCCGGAAGCATGTTAGTGCCTTGTGTAAATGATCTGCATATCCCATTTTTGCCCGATAACCTCTTACCTGGAGTTACCTGGAGAAGCAGCTGTGAAATGGGCACCTTATATTTCTTTTTTCTTAAGGGATGAAATGATAGTGGATCTTAGAGATACATTAAAAAGTGAAATTATTGTGTTTTCTATAATGTTACTTTTAGCCAACCTTCAAGTAGCTTAATATGTCTTCTGAACATTACACATGCCTAGCGGTGCACCATTTCATAGGCTTGGACAACAATTAATGTCAAGTCTTATTTAAAGTTTTTTAAAACCTGTCAGAAGCATCAGAAGAAACTGTGATTGCGCTTCACACATTTACATCACATTAAATGTGACACAGGCTACAAATTTAGATGTTGCTGTCTTATCTCGGAAGCTCAATATATCCGTATTTCATCTGGTTTCCTGTGATTAATCAAAGGGACATCTCTCATATAATTTACTTTGTGTCTACCCTGTTATCAAGTATAACTTATGCAGTTGTAGAATTATCTTACTACATGATTATGTGCCGGCTACTACTGGCTGAATTTGACATTGATTACAAGAAAAGTTTTTATTTTATTTATTTTTTTACTGGATTTACTTATATATGGTTAGTTTTAATTCCCCAAAGTGTCTGTGATTCTAGCTACTGTACAACTAGTGGCTTTAATTTCAATCTGCTTGCTGTAGACTATAGAAGCTAGCAGAAATTTACTGTGGTAGTGGGCCTTTTTTTAGGCATTTATTTTACCAACAGTTATGTTAGAATTTGATCTTCTTGACAACATGTGTTGCAAAACAGTAACTTTGCAGGGACAAGTGGTTTTCCTGCTCTCCAAGACAGAATTGTGTTTTTTGTTGTTTTTTTTACGCTGACTACTTTTTTAAAAGGCTGACTTTATATTTATCATATGAGATGTAAAGCTTTTGGGACATCTGCTACAATTCTTTCAGGAATATTGTTATTCTGTGGTGCATTCTACAGGTGTTAACTTTGCTGTCTTGCAACCTGTAAGACAAAATGACATCGACATTTATTTGTTGCATAAGACCAATAAATCAACTTTTGCTTTGTGAGAAGTAAATGTTTATATTGTTGGTTTTGGTCTTATATCACCAGGTCTATGAAATACTCCAGACAACGGTACAAGTGAAAATTAGAATAATCTGACAGGTTGGCTGGAGAGGTATTTGTCAATTTAAATCTTTTTATTCTTTATCCCATGTTGTCTATTCTTGTCAAGAGGTTGCCTGACCTCTGGTTTTTCTTTCTCTCTTCTCATTTCTCCCTCTCTGTTGGTCCGTCCTTCTGAGCCTACGGACTGTCACCTTACGTTTAGCGTAACGAGCAATGGAAAGGAGAAAAATGTGAAAGAGAATGAGGGAAAAGCCAGGAAAACAGTGTTGGAGATTTGGATGGCAGTCTAGATAGGATTTGGTGTTTAAGGTCTTGGTGTGTTTGAATGTGAGTCAGTATGACCAGCCTGCATTCTGTTTCTTTGTATTTGTTTGTCTTCAAATCTGTTTTCATGTGTGCATGTGAGCATGGACGTTTTCCTCAAAGAAGCAGCCACGGTGGGGGGTCATTCATGATTTCATCGCCAAAGCTCTCCCAAACACACTGCCTTTTTTTCTCAGACGCTCTTTGCTTCTTTCCCATGCTCCCTTTTTTTCATATCTGTCCTACTGCTTTATTCACACAGCTTCCACTCCCCGTTCCTCTAAATCACTTTTCTCACATTTTCAAAGCTATTCCTGTCTCTTTTTCCTTCTTTTATCAGTGGATTTCTACTGGTTTCTTTCCATTTTTCCCTGGGATTTGTTAACTTACATCTCTACTGTCCAATATTTTTCACCACTCCACTGCAGTGTCTTCAAACATTCTCTGCTCATTACTTTCCTACACTGCCTACTGTCTATTCTCTCTTTGCTAGCTTAAGCCTTTTCTTTTTTCCAAAGTTCTTTTTTGTGTGTCACTGCCAGATCTTCCCAGATTTCATTTAATGCCTTGCTTTTTCTCTCAGAAGTGATGCAGGATCACGAATCAAACCTTGAAATTGCAACCCTGAAACCACTGTTCCGTTTATATTTAAATATATAAATGTGCTTTCCTGAGAACAGTCAGACACAGATGTTTTTGCTAAAAAAAATGTCAGGCTAGCTGGGTCTTAATATGTCTGCATATTCTCCCTAAATCTGAAAACCAATCTAAGATTGAACTAAACATTTTTCCCTGGTCTTTTACAGATGCACTGGCCAACCAGTGACCGGAATTGGCCAATTTCTTTCTTGTCGGGCTTTGACCATTGGCTGCTGCTTAAAACCTCAAAGAAAATGTTTCTAATCACTGAATCTACCAAACATAAAAGTGATTAGATCATATTAACAATAACTCTCTTCAGTTAGGAGTTTGTTACTGAGGGCAGAAGGATTAAATTTAGATATTTAAAATGAGGGTAGTGTTTGAGAGTAAACTCAGTGGAAGCCAAAAAATTTGGAATATCCCAAAAGAAATTATTTGTTTCACAAAGGCATACCTTTGTTGTGAGTTTTTTTTTTTTTTTCTGATAAGTGTTGTCTATACAGTCTTGTTGAAATAGTGGAAGTAGTTGAAGCCAAAACATTGGACATGTCTCGCCCAAATTTTCCCAGTTTATTTCTTGAGCCTCTGTTTTCTTTCATGTATCACACACAATTCGGAAAATCTTCGTAGAGTTTTGCTAATCCCACTGTTTCTAATGGTCTTTGTTATCTACAGTTGCTGATGATAACCATTTTTATTCTGGTGGTTACTGATGATATGTGGAGGAATGTTTACAATGTTGACACATCTTGATTGTTGTATTAAAATTGTAAAAAGCCTTATTTTACAGCCGCACTCCCACCTCCCACATTGTGAGTAATCACCTTTGCTCCTGATCTTCAGACCAAACATTCCCTCTAAATTATATAAGAAAGTCAAAGTTGGCTTAAGTTGGTCGCAAAGTTGGTAGCATTTTAGTGCAAACACAAACTAATTTTTGAGTCATAACCCATCAGCAAATAATACATTTGTCGTTATATTGTTTCCTCTTGTCATGTCTGCTGGCATGATGATAAATTGCGCATGTTGGTCTAAACCAAAGAAGATTAAGCTTATTTTTGGTGGAGATGAAGTTCTATTATTTCTTTGAAGAATGTGTTTTACTTTTCATACTTCACCATTGTTAGTGGTTAGAATATGACTATAACCAGTGTTGTGGAACTTCCACATTGTTCTGAACAAATCCACTGTGACCTAGCTTATGTAGGTATCAAATGGAGCATGCTGCAGTTTTAATTTTTCAGGAAGAGGATGTAGGATGGTTGTTTTCTGATGGTATTAAAACTTCCAATGCTGTTATTAGAAAATATTATAAATGTGTGGCATGAGAGTGTAGAATTTACGACATAAGCTTCTAAAGTTCCTAGTTACTTACTGTAGAGACTGTTGGTGAAATCTGTCTTTTTGTCCTGTCTTGTCCTCGTCACTGACACGAAAAGGCTTAATAAGAGACTAGGCACATCTTTTACTTTTGCTGTAAACGTAACCCTCCAAAATACAGTAAAGATTTAATCTTCAATAAAATGACTCCTGTTTAAAACGGAGTCTTCAATGAAAAATAGTCCATTTAAATCCTCTAGTAAAGATGGTCATACCCAATTTCTAATCTAATTTAAAATGAAATTTCCTTGTTGCAATAGCATTCAATTATCCCCCCCACATGTAGACATGTTTTGATGAAAAGGATGGTAATATGAGTAGGAAGGGAAAGGTAATTGTAAAGGATACAAACATTTTCAAATTACGCGGATGAGTGTATGCAATTAAAGAATCCTCGCCTCTTTCTTGACATTTCATTTGTTTTAAAAGACTTCCCTGGTTAATGTATCATCTTTGGGCATTTAAAAAAAAAACAAAAACAAAAAAAACACATACATTGAAAACTCCTTTCCAAAAAGGTTTCACTCTAAAATTACAGCAAAACCTAAAACCAGCTTATGTTTTTTTTTTATTATTACATAACAGCTGCTAATTTATATTAGAAAAATATCCAAATTAAAACTAATTTCTGATCAAAGAAAACATGATTTTCCTCTGAGGAAAGAAGCGTATAATGACTATCTTTAGAGGATAGTATCATACATAGAGATTATGCTAGTAGAGTGGCTCCTTCAGTCTTCTTGCAGCAAATGCAAATACCCACACTTACATACACACCTTACTGGTATGCCTATATGCCTCCACATGTCCTGTCAGATCCAAGAAGGCATTTAAAACACTAACAAGGCTTCTATTCACCTTGGCCTAATGCCAGCACGACACATATGCACTCACACAATCCATCTAAAGACTATAACTTGCAAAATAATTCAACTAGATGAATGCACACACTGCTGAGCACTCTGACATGAACACAATCAGCTCTATACCCAGAGTTCTTCAATTACACAGGAATATTTGGATAGAAAATTCCCTTACACTCCAGGTGACTGACCCCCCGATGCTAAAAAAATACACACTTCCCTCACACACATTTCCGTCAGCCAGATGAAATTGCCCTTCAAAGTGACCGCACAATCAACAGCAGCTCCGTTCTGAGCAGAAAACCCTACTGCAGTCTTTGGATGTTCCTTTTTTTTTCTCCTGTACCTGTTTGTGATCTCATTCAAGTCTGTCCTATATAGTCGTAATTGATCAATGTCTATTCAGTGGGATTTTTGTATCTGGAGATGGAATAGAAAATGTTTTTCTTGGGTGACATTGGTTGTATTTTGTGCCGCACCGCAAACCGGTTAGCTGTGTCACATTCCATCCACATCCAGCTAACACCAGAGCCTGCCCTTTGATACACAATGGGCACAGTCAGACAAACAAGCTCTGAATAGCTCTTTTTTTTTCAATTTTGTTGTGCCACACACTGAACAAAGACGTTGCAGCCTGAACGGTTTTAAAAAATATATATATCAGAACATTTTGATTTATAGCAAAAAAAAAGTTTAACTTTTTTAACTTTCCTCAAAATCAATATGTTTGCCAACTAAATGTTTATATCTTAAAAGATAATTAAAAAGCTCTTTAAGTTACTAAAGTTTTCCTTTTTACTTCTTAAAAATCTATATGCTTTCAAATATTCATTAAAATAAAAAAATTAAGAATTGCAACATATATTCTTCACGTCTTTAAAGATTAAACTATATCACCAATTTTCTAAGGTATATTAATGATATATGGGCATTTTTCTATTGGTTAAAAATGGTTGAACATATTTTTTGTTGATTTTTTTGGTCAGATTTAAACAAATAAAAGAAAAGTAATTGGCAAAGAATAAAAAAAGAATGCATGATATTCTCCCAACATTCTTAACCTATAATGTCATTGTCTACTTTTCACACCTGGCTTATGTTTAAAAAAAAATACAAAATATGTGTCAATATATCTACAGTTTTCATACCTTTAAGTATATATGTTCTGCTAATTTCTGTTCGTCTGCACTTTATGCAATCACAGCTTGAGATCATATGGTCATTTTTTTTTTTACCTTTTAATGGCTAGCAGTGTTTTTATTATTATTTTCCAAATCCAATTAATGTTGAACCACTACTCCCCTTTTTCCTGACAATGTGACACTTCAACATTAAATAACAGTTTTTTGGGTTTTTTTTTTTTATTTAATTTACAATCAAAACAAGCTCAGATTACAGCAATGTTGAACACACCAAAGATGAAGCCTGTATCAACATATTTATACTACTTCATTAACATACTGCTGATTCATTAAACTATTTATAATAAAACAAAGATAAGAAACAGAATGTGATTTTTATTGCTAGAGTTGGTGTTTGACTTGACTGCAAAATATCAAAGACATCTGCTTCTTCTTTTCTTCTAGAGGGACTAAATTCAGTTATACACATTTGTGTACAAAGGATTGCCACAGGGAAAGATGATCAGGAGCATAAGATAAAAACAGAGAAGATCTAAATTACATAACATTACAGTATCTCGAGAGTTCCCTGTCATTACTCGCAGGAGACTTACCACGTCTTTTTAATTAGTGACATTTCCCATTCTTGCTAATGTGATCCAGGAGGCTTAGTTTGAGTTTTGAAGTTGTTGTTTTTTCAATGTCATTTGAAATCTGCTTCACCCTTTCCAACAACTGTGCATCAGCTCTTCTTGAATATGCAATATTTAAATGGGCCAGAGAACAAGAGGCTCTACCCTTTTAGTACCATTTCAGCATAATGGAAAGCAGACCCAGAACAGCGGCTCAACCTGCCAGAAGAACACTAATGTGTTTATAATGAGGAACAAGTGTATTATTACTAATGCCACAATGAATGAATTTCAAAGTGAATCATTACTGATGTCTGCTCTCTTAATGCACTCTTTCCTCTTTAGCCGCCATGCTTAATGCTTTGCAGAGGAGTCTGTGTTATGTTTGGGCTAAACATTTTCTTATGTTTTGACTGAGAGCACGTTTTTATATGTATTTGTTTCCTTTTCTGAAATAAAGCAATTTAAAGACCAGAACAGTCAGTATTAGGCTAACAAAATATTTGCTTTACTTAGCACTATGAAAAGGCCTTTAAAACGAAGATAAATTGTGGTTAGAAAAAGTGTGAATCAGATCTACAAAGAAAATCAGGTATTGTTATTGGCATATATGTAGAGGGAGAGTGAAAATGTTCTTTTCAAAGTAAAGGGATTTGCCTATAAACTGAGTAAATGCAGGTACCTTAAATGAGATTTCAAAATTGAGAAAACACCTTTTGATGTCACTCAACATTGACTCCATACTGCATGGATCTTATTGAGCCCATATGTTTACATGAGGCTTAGACTGCATTTACACCCAGCATTTATCACTATCCCAGCTGGACATAGCATGTTTTCGGTAGCCTGGTCATTTTTAGACCTCACTATGTAGAGGTCAAAGGTCAGTTAGTATTCCTTAAGATAGTCTGTGAAAGACCACCCACTGACCCTTGATGACTTCAAGTAAAGCACCTGCTTTAGTTATGTAGATCTTCATACAAATATATATATATATATATATATATATATATATATATGTATATGTGTGTGTGTGTTATCAAAAATCTGTGGTGTTTAAAAAGATTTAACAGCTATGTGCTTTGAACCTTACACAGGGTACCATCTTTTCATATTGTCTGTGAAAAATTGGTTTCTCTATAGTTGATACTGTTTTTCAACATGTAGTTGCTGAATTCAAACAAAATGAGGTTTGATGTGTCATTTTGGATACTTTTTGTTACAATTCAGTCTAATTCAGTTCAGTTTATTTATGTAGCTCCAATTCATAGCAGATGACTTCACAAGGCATTCACCAAATCCCAGGCTGGATTTATTATAGCAACCCCACTGTTTACCAAAGTTTGAAAAATAAAAAGTGAATCAGTCACTGATATACATTTTTCTGACTGTGTTAACCCATAATTTCTTTAGACTATAACAGCAAACACAAACTGACCTCAAATATTCAGGATGAAGCGAGACAGGAGCCTGCCTTGTTATGACATGTGATTTGCTGACCTGTGGTCTTGAAAGGGTCAGTCCTTGGCCTTGTCCGCTGTGATATTGTGTTTCTACATGATTGATGGAGAAGTTAACCTCAGCCATGGTTAATAGTAGTAGGTAGTGTTTAGCTGCATGGGAAATGAAGCCATGAACCTCATTATGTCCTACATTCAGGACATTCTTTAGACATTGTTGTGTTGTTGCTTCCAAAGTGGTGAAATAGAGCACATCATTACCGAACACACAAAAGCAAAAATATGGAAATACTCCACAGTTTCCATGATCATAATACCGGAGGACACATCCTGCAGGATGTGGCTTGAGGCATGCAGCAAAGGAGGGAAAAGAGATTAGTTTAAATTAATGATGGTGTATTTGCATATGAAACCACTGACAGTGTTTGGTCAGTACTTAGTGGAAAACTGAGGCTGTCTGTCTCTTGCTTGGTCTCTGAAGATATTTTTTTTTTTCATTCCTGGAACCCTCGCTGCTTTCACTGTGCATCCGTTATATATTTGGTGAAGTGTGACTGGTGTCAAATCCGGGTTCAACGAGTAGGAACTTTCTCGGGTCTACCTCAGAAGAATGATCTGGGCTTCACTTCAATGAAACTGGTGTGTGATCCCCTGGGGTTCCCACCAGATGTGAAACCCAAACCCTGTCTTTGCTATTATTTTTTCATTTAAAATTAAGTCGCTGAGACTTTTACCTCTAAATTGTCCATCGTTGTAACTAACAGTGTATTGGAAGGTCAGAGAAAACAGAAGAACATCCTTTATTATCCATATCTAAATAAACCAGCATGTATTACTGAACTTAAAAAATATACAACGTGTCCTTCGAGAAATATAATCTTTTTTTCCTACAACTTCTTTATTCTTTTTACAAAATAGGTTTTAGATATTAAACACAACCTCCCATACAGGATACTGGATGAAAGCTCTAAAAAACGTTGCCCTAATATAGCTTATTTCTGAACAAGGGAAACACAAATTTGAGCTGGATGCAAAGTTTCACATAATTCAGTTATTTGTAGTTTTCTATATGATTGTTATAACCACAAACCTTCTTCTTGTATTCTCTTTGTGAATCTTCTTGCTCTGTTATTAGAGCTCGTTTCTTTTTCTAATTTCTCTCGTATTAGTCTTGCTTACAGCAGGGATCTAGACAGCTAAAACAAAATCTTCAGTCTAATCTCTTAATCCAATTAATTATCACACAGACAGTATTTCCCGTATTATTCTCCACTAGAGATGAACCACACATTGAGACAAAATCATTGTATTTGTAAAAAAAAATGTTTAAAACAAAACAACAAACAGATTTTAGTCTCAACAGATTAGAAGCAAAACCTTGCGTTTATATTTCAGCCAATGTATTTTAGCTTAATTTTCACTGAAAAAATTAAGAAACTTTGTGGAATTTTTTTGCTTAATTCCAATGAATTTACAGAGGACATTGTACACACAGATAATTTCATATTTTACTTTTGCAAATTTGTGCAGAGGTTAGGACAGAATTTGCATTTTTTATTGGGTTGTGGTTATAACTCATATCTGTCACGGTTTTGGTTCTGTTCAAGATTTCTTTTTGAGTTCTTATGTATTTCTTGTTTATCTTCTGTCCCTCCCTTGTGTCAGTCTCCTTTTCCTTGCTCCCTTCTAGATTCTTCTTTCCACACCTCTTCATCGTCTGCTAATTAGTCCTCCCATTGTTTCTGTCTCCCATATATACACCTCCTCTTTAGTTACTCTTTGCTGGTTCCTCGTCATTTCTTGAATTTAATTTCTTCCTCATATGTGTTTTCCCTGACACCTTCTGGTTTTTGTTTTACTGTACTGTGTTATTTTTGGAATTGTGCATCAATTGACACCATTAGAATTAAATATATTAAATCTGCAAGAAAACACTTCACCTTCCGTCTCTAAATTGTGCATACTGTTCCCAAATTTGCATGTTACATCTTGCCTGAGGGAAGACTTTTTCGGATACTTTTACTTTTCTCAAACTACAAAATAGATCAGTTATGAACTGACATTTATCCTGAATGACTGAACTGAGCTTAACCAGGATATATACCAGCTGTTACTTGCAGGCAGCATTTTGAAGCACTCACCTGCCCCTGCTGTATCCTATGACAAGCAAACTGCTTTTTAAAGGAAACACCTATAATTATGTGTGCTTCAGTATTGAAAAGCTTTTAGGCACTAATATTCTATATGATGATGTGACCAAGTCCTCCTCATGCCTTGTTCAAGAGCATGGGGAACCTGTTGCAGGAAAAATGTGAAGAAAATTCTTTTGAATGAAATCAAAATGGCTCACAGGAAGAGCGTGCTCAAACTCTTACAGAGATGGCATTTGAGAGGAATAGGTCTCATCTATAGAGAACATTCTGAACTTATCAGTTGAACACCAAGAAGAATTCAAAGAGGCTTTTTGTACCCTTAACAACGGAAAAGGGCAGTGTAATCAATTTTGAAAAAAATGATTTCAAAAGATCTACTCAAAGCAGCTTATTAATTTTAGTTGTATGCTCTTTAGGTTATTTTGAATTACTTAAAAGCTGTCTCCTACAACATTTAATGCACTCTGCTCATTACATGGAATTTAATACAACTTTCCTTTTAAGCCATATCTTTTGGTTTTTGCTGCACAACAGGCATAAGGAGACACATTCAGACTGTCCATTTCAGAAACAAGCTCTGATAAAACATCAGTGTGAGCACACGTGAGTGTGCTCCATTTAAAAAAAAAAAAAGAAAAGGCCCTTGCTCTGACCATAATTCATTCACCCAGACCACTTAGTCTTATTAGTCTACAACATGGGATTGATATTTCAAAACCATAAACAAGAAAACAAACAGAAAAGCCTCTATGGCACCATAACTCAGGCCTTGGCCACTTAACGTTATTGTAAACCAAATATTTAATATTTCAAGCCATAAACTAAAAGAAAAAAAAGACAAGCTGTTCATCCTATGAGAGTGCTGTCTGTTCAGCTCATCATGTTGTGAGTTTTATATACAGTATGTCTATGCAAGGTTCAGTGGTTATGCTGCAGATATTTAATTCAAAAATATACAATAGCAATATTCATACTTTTAAAATGTATTCATAACTATAATGATTTAAATACCTAGCCATAGGCAACATTGTCACTTTAAAACTGTGATTACTGTACTATTGCTAAGTACAACAAGTTTAAATTATAACAGTGCTTTGATAGTCTTGACAAAATTATTAGTTTAAATTGAGATACAAGAAATAATTTTTCAGGTTAATGTATAGCATATAATGATGTTTGGTGCCTGCCATCAGAGAAGATGGATATGGAGTCAACAAGTCATCTCTATGTCATGTATTTGCTCTGCCCAGCCACTGAATCCGTTGAGTCCAATGCGGTTTAACCTGTGCAGATTGGACTCACCTGGTTCAGTGGCTGGGCAGAGCAAATACATTACATAGAGATGAAATGTTTACTCCCGATCCCCCATCTCTGCGTGCTACCCTTCACAACTACTCTCCAAAGTAAAATTAGAGGTTGGATCTCCCAGGGAATGGGTCATGTGACTTAGAGCACCGGGTCACATTAACACATCAAAGCTTGGTTCATACTCACTGCATTGAACGAGGGTGTGAGAGTGTGCATGCCAAAAGTTATGTGATCATGCCGTCCCCGTTCCCAGCCTCATTCTAAATGAGAGGATATATAAAGTTGTTCACCACGGACATATTTGCCTGTACTCACATCAAATGGTGCACAGGGTTCAAATGGAACAGTTTGTTTAAATGCAGTGTTACTGTTTATGGAGTGACTGAAATCAGCTCACAGGGGTGAGTTTATTGGCCAAGCTTGTGGTACAAACAAGGAGTTAGTTTCTGTTTCCATCACATACGGCTTAAATAAAGTATGAAACAAGTATGCTGAGTATATAATGAATTCCCTGTTTTAGTAAAAAAAATATTTTTTATATGTGTTATGAAAAAAAGGTCCATATAGGCTTTACAGGCAGGCTGGTTTCTCCATCATCAGGTCTCTGTCTGCAGCAAGTAAACCTACCATTTTATTCCATGTTATATTTCTGTATAGCTACCATAAACACACCCACTATTCCTCAATCATCTTAAATTCTTAATTAAACAATACGGCGCTCAGCCATTTTTGAAGTGCACCGTCAATTATTTCTTCCCTTTTTGGGGGGGATTTCTGCTGATGTTCATCTCTGTGAATATTGTACCTACATCTGCCTCAACTACAGTATAAACGTGTACAGCGCTGCTATGGGCTCATTCATGGCACGCATAGACCTACATCGCACAGATCATCCAATGTTAACCTTACATGCTTTTACTTTTCTCATCTGCAAGGGTGTGTACATATCCAAATGAAGAGTGCCATTAAATATGTCTGACAATGCACCAAGTATCCCTTCCAATGATCCAGTTATTTGTATTAGCTAGTCTTTTTTTTTTTTTTTTTTTTCTGGCAAAATTCTGACTTTTACAGCTGATCCCAGGTTTATTGTTCTGGATTCATCCCTCAGTTCAGTTGAATTCAGGGTAATCAAAACCAGTGTATTCATTGTGTGGGAATATAGAAAAATAAAAACAAAGAAAGACACAGGGTGAGTATTGTTTGCTGGTGTTACTGATTCTTTGCTCTGCTTATATGAGCCATTTACCCAGCCGCTCAATATCATGGAACCCCAGTTCCACGTTAAGGAGCTGGCATTTTGAATTTAAATGATGACAGATCATTATTTATTTCAACTTAGGTTTCTCCCTATAATTCATATTTTTTTCCCTCTGGTTCCAGTTCCACTCGTCTGACAGTCTCTATTTTTCTTTCTTGGGGGGGTTAAGTTTCTCCTTTAACTTCCGTCACAATGTCAGACTTTTCCTTGATGTGGCTCTACTGAGAAATCCGAGAAAAATCAATCTGCCTTGTGTGATTCTATGGTCACAAGAATAAATTTCATACAGTGTTAGCCATTGTGGAAGTCCCAATACCCTGCGTCTATCCGATTTTTCTGGTCTCCGGCTTGTGATCTCTGTAGAAGGCCATCATATCATGCAGCTCTTCCCACTAATTACTGCAGCTGTTTTCAAAATGACTCCTCGTGAGAGTGATGCAAGGAAGTTGCTGATTCACAAAAAATGCTTTTCCAAAGATTAAAGCATTATTCATCTTTAAAAGCTGCTTAAATCATTTTATCTTGTTGGCTTTGGATGTTCACACTATTTTATTAATGTGTGAAAACTTTACTCCTGTAAGACTCTTTCCTTCCTTTCTAATAACATGAAGTGCTTTGTAACAAAGTTGTTTGTTGTAAAGGTGCTATATAAATATATAGAAAAGACTCTTGGATGCCAGCAATCCACATTGCACTTTTTCTTGATGAAGTATTTATTAGATTTTCTATGATTCACTTTTATGCCTTCACACAGTACATATCTCCTGTAAAAACTGCTGTGCCTCTGTAACAGGCTAAATAAAATTGCAAAACCTAATATTGTAAGTGATTTGCACTTTGAAAAATCAAAACAGGTTTTGGTGCTTCAGTAAATTTGCAAGATGAAATAGATGGATGAGTTAAAATGTATTTATTAATGCATATTATTTTTTTAATGTATATATATATTTTTATTATTTTTTCTTATTTTTAAATGTTGGTCTATTCTTATGACCCACAGAAAAGAGTAAATATTTTGTAATTTGGAAAATTGATGGATTCTCATTTCTTTCAATTTTACATTTGTGAACAAAAAGAAAAAAAATCATGATTTATAATCATGCAAGAGAACAAACTAATCCGAGTCCATTGATATGATATCCCAAAATATAGTTCTACTTTTTCTCCTCATTTCTAATATTTTATTTTGAAAAGGGACCAATAATCCTTATTGATTTGTATATGTGCAAACATTAAAAATAATAATAGTTTGAAATTTTTTTGTCTGGTTTAGGATCCAAAGCATTTTCAAATTGTACTAGTGGATATAAAATGTGTAACCAAATTGAGCATTTTATACTGATTACAGTAAAAAAGTAGATTGAAACTATTAATGGGGACTCTCAGGATTTGACGATAAAACTTAAAAATGTGCATGAATTTCTTATTAGTGTTCAGACCGTTGCAAGAAAGCATTTTATTTCAAATAAAACTATCCATTACTATATCCTGCAATCTCCAAAGACCCTTTGTAATAATATATTGTGATTTAAATAAACAAACCTTGAAATTTTGGGCCACAATTCTGACAAAGGGAAACAAAAGAAAAATAAAACAAACACTAAATATTACCAAAAAAATCACCATACCTAGAGTGAAATATAGCGGTACCATGATCTGATTAATGATCCTCAGATTGAGCCAAACATTTATCCAGATTTCCAGGGAAAATCAGGAAATTTAACTAACTAGAATTTTTCTAAATGGGAACATTTGACATATTAGTGAATATTCAGTTTATTTAGCTTGATGCTGTTTTATGATTCCCAAGCCTCCCTTGAATTTAGCTCACTTTTTTATTCATGATTCTTAAATGCACCTAATAACTGATGCAAGATTAAAGCAAGTTCTTTGTTGTGAGAAGTTGTCCAAAAAGTGTTCAGCTGCTTAGATCTTGGGCTAAATGCTGCTTTTGCAAAAAGAAAACGTTCTCTCTTGAGAACTGTTTGTGAGAAGGTGCCGTTGTCTGATGCCTCTAAAGGAGATTAATGAAAGGACTACAAACAGGAAAGGAGGGCCGAGACGGAGGGATGAGAGAGAGGCCGCAGGGGAGAGAGCTGATGGGGAGGAGGGTTGAAGTGATATTAGGTGAAAAAGTGTGTGTGTGTTGCTTGGAGAGGCTCGTGTGAATTCCATTCACTCCCTGTTGAATGGAATTCTTTCTCCCTCTCAGTTTTTTTTATTTTTTGCCCAAATATTCTCATTCCCTCTCTGGCAAAGTCTCTCCATCATCTATTGTTTCTTGCATTTTTTTTCCTCCAATCTATTACGGTTTGTATCTCTCTCTTGTGTCACATTCCTCCTGTCCAGCCTGTCATGGCTTCCCGTCTGTGATGTCATTCAAAACAATAAAGTCAAGCTTGTCTGGAATGTAGCTTGGACTGAAAGGACTGAGTCTGAGAGAACACGGGTAGGAAAGAGTTAAAAACATTGAGGGGAAACTGAGTGATAAAATGTTAAAAGCCATGAAAATAGCTCACTGAATGGCATCAGATAGACAAAAGATGTGTTCATTGAAATATTTCAGATATGTCTAAACAACAATGAATAGGCTTATCCTTAGCTGCAGGGGAAAAAAATGAATAATATTCATGAGGCTAAAAGTTAAGGTAGGAGTTTTGAAACTCAGGGCGTGGGAGAGTTGCACAGGCACTGAAAAGGTTTAGACAAGAGCTAAAATAGTGAGGTTAAAGGGACAGGTGCATGCTGGTGTTGTGAAAACACATCGAAGTCAATTGTAAGGATTTTGCTGTTGATTCGCTCCATTAGTATCGGTCACCAGCTGACACTTTAGGAGCTGTTGTGACACCGAGTTCATGCAGGTAATTAAGCTGTTTTAATCCTGCTAGCACAACTGCTACAATTCCAGATAGTGCCCACTGTGAACTGAGAAATCTGTGTGAATCTTAGTTTGTCTTTCATTCTAAAATAACATTGTTCCAACCTGTAAGGGGAGGGCCACTAATACAAAGACTGATTGGACTGTTCTCATGATGTAAAGACTGGTCTCACTTCTTGTGCCTGACTTTGCAAGCTCTAATGCTGCTTATTTATTTTTTCTCTGGCATCCTACTACTGTAGAGCCTCTCACTACCAAACCAGATGTCCTGAGTTGTGCAAGATTTTTCACTTTTCCAAGAATATTTGACCACTTTTAGTGATTCTACTTCTGCTGCACAAACCTCAGACATGGGAATAAAATCTCACCCACATTGAGCAAATTCTATTTGCCGTGTGGCATTGTTAGATTTTTCTGATTGCTGTGAAACAGGCTATGTACTATTATTGACAACAAAAAGTAAATATTTTTCTATTTCTCATGTGTTTAAAACAACAATTCAAAAGTGTAATTTTGCAAAATATAAACTGTAAAGTTCAGCATAAACAATGTTTTTTCTTCAACTTGAAGTGCCTGTCATATTTTGAATTAGATGGTCATGATGTCATTCCTTTGGATTGTGCCAAGGCACACAACGGCAAGATTAGATCCCACAAACTCCTTTGTGAAAGTCAGGTCAGTGACCAGTGGGCCAAATGGGTATCCCTGTGGCCAGGTAGACAGGACGCATGATCAGTGGGAGGCATAGTAATAGGAATACAGTACCGTCTCTCTCCCTCTTTCAACAAGCATGTCCTTGTGCTCCACGCAGGCTGCCATATTCGTGGACTGTTTACCGGAATTGCACATGGATCCTGCCAGCTACGGCAAATGTGGGCGAGGTACACAACATCAGGCTCAGGCAGGATTTGATCCTACAAACTCCCGGGTGAAAGTCACCTGCACTTATCTGATAAGTGTGTGTGACTTTCACCCATCAAATCCCCCATTGGACTTGGATTGGGTACCATGCCACAGAATCAAAACAACATCCTGTGGCAACCAGTTAGACACCTACCCAACTGAAAAGCTACTTAAGCAATGGCTCTGGGCAGCATTTTGTTATTGTGAGTTTTAAACTACATATTTGGGAAAATATGAGAAAATAAAATAAGGGCATATTTTATGCCTTCTGGGCACAAGGGCCAAATAAAACAATGCAAGCCCTGTCTTGTACTGACTTCTTTTTAGAGCTCAATGTATTGTTACCGCTCCAATGTTTAAACCTTATTCCTCGAGAAGATGTTTGATGACCAGTGACATACATGTGTTTCTGTCTCAGCGACTAAATGGTTTTTAAGATCTGAAAATGAAGAAATAAAAGTCATTAAAAATCTAGAGTCAATTCAATGAGATTAATTTATTCCCTTTACTCTCTTTCCTTGTTTGTGTTGCTAAGGAGTTCTGTGTTTGGGAACTATTCCAATCCTCCGGGAAAGTGAGTGACAGTGGTCTTTCTTGTTGTTGCTGGTATGCACGTTCTCACATAACAGCCTTGTCATTGTGTGCGTGTGCAAAAAGGAATGGATAAAGAAGATGGCTTCCAAGATTTCTGAGTTTCTAAAAAAAACATTTCAAGATGTTGACTGGTTTTCTCCTTTTTCCATTGTCAGCGTTTAAGGATCCAAACCCCAGCTTGTTAAAAGCATGTATGATAAGAAGTGAAACCCCCCCCAGAGAAATCAGGCATAATTATCAGAAATTTTGAGAAGAAAAAATAGAAATAAATACTGCAGCCGTCTCAGTCATTCCAAGTAAAATTAAAATCCAACAGAGGTTTGTTTATAAGTGACCACACACACTCCTGGAGAGTAGCATGTGAACGGTGACCTTTCTACAGAGAGGTGTCTGTCACACAGACATGTTGATGGATGAAGCTGTCACTGCTTCTGTGTCTTGCTTATCAGGCGGTCGAATAACCACTGTCTACAGACCACACACACACACACACACACACGCACCTGCATAGATAAACACACACTTTCAAAAGGGGCTTGCAGAAGTGATTGAACCTGGGTGGTTAAATAAGTAAAGAATTGGGAGAACAGGTAAAAAATAAAGGAAAATGCTTTTTCTTTTTTTTCTTTGGGGTGGACCACCTGACAAGGTTGTCAAACAAACTAAATCAGTACCGTGAAAACAGTCTGGTGGAGTCAAACTAAAATAACCCGGCCTGCTTGAGGTTCAGTGAGTTTGCCTTTCTCGTTTTCACTGATTTCAAAGTTAGTCACAGAAAAACATCATTTAACATTACTAGGATTAATCCATTTTGTTCACTCACCGTCACATACTTTCAATTTCATGGGGGGGGTGGGGTGAAGAAGTGCTGCATCATCCCTTGTGCAGGAAAGATGATGAACTTGTTGGAAGTATGCAAACAAAAATACATTTGTTAAAAGGGAAAATTACAAAAGGATTGTTCCCCCAAACAGCATTTGTCATTTAGACGTTGGTTTTTATGGTAAATCTGATCAGTCTGACTCTATTTAGTCTCTATTTAGTCCAGAAATAGCTGTTGATAATCGGACTGTTTGGATTGTCTGATTTTGTACCACTTTAGTCCAAGAACATATGTTTAAAAGAAATTGAAAACTGTTACTTTCAATGCTCTGAAGGCTTTTCACCTTTTACATATCAACCAAATGAAGACGTCATTCGGATGTACATCATGTTGTCTTTTTAACCAATTTTTAATCGGAGGGCTGGTGCACATATAAACCTTCCACAGTATTATGGATAGACTCTAGGAGATTTAGGATAGCGTGTGAAATAATCTTTTAATTTTCACAAATTTCCTCAGACTTAAGTAATCTTATCTTTCTGGACTGTCCCAAACAGAATTATGTTAATTTAACTGTTAATCTGTGTTGGAAGCTAACAGTTGGCATGGTAACAATGAGGCCTTCCAACATCAGAGGCTTGGAGCTCACAATTAAAGATAAATTAATAAAACAGCACTAAAAAAATTATAATAAAGGACAATTATGAAAGGGGTTTGATTTCTTTAAAGCCAATAAATATATTGTTTTTGATCAATGACATACAGGGGGTTTGTACATTTTGGTGCTTGTAGTAGTGATCCTTTGTAAGTTGTGCTGTTGAGATGTTTTTACCTCCAATTTAAAGTAAAGCACTGAATACTCCCAGTGGAAAAATTCAGACTCGACTCTAATTTAAAGTGAAATACTCAGGACTTCACTTAAGGTAAAAACTTGATATTACTCTAAATTGTCCCTCAAAGAGTTTACACTTGACTTGAACCTTTTCTTTATCATAAGGTAACCAGATTTTTAAGGCATTGAGAGAACTAGAGGGGATCACTGGTGCTGCATATTACAGTATATAAGGCTATTTCATTCTGTATGGAGAATTCAAAGTAATTCATCAGAAGTGTTGCTTAGCAGACCTGCCAAAGATATTTTCCAATTTTCCAAGTGAGTGTTTTTAGGAAGAGCTCCACATGCACTCATCTTCACTCTTCACTCTCTCAGGTAGTTGGCATGGGCCTGTAAATACAGGTATGTGTGTATTTGGTTTACGTCCACATATGCATGCCTATGCAGCTCACCCACTCTCAGTAAGTTCTGCTATCCTTGGGGGTCCGGCTGTGCAAGGATTACACTGGCATCCCCACTGGTTTTAGAACACAAACAAGCACAGGTGCTACACACAGAGACCCACATTCCTGAGCTTGTACCCGCACAACACATGGCGATACATAAACACACACACACACGTGCATACACGCTGGCTCGGCTTTGCCATGGCTCCGCTTTTCAATTTTCAGCTCAATTACATTCCACTGTTACCTATTCTAAACTAAGATCCCTCTTTCCCCTGAGGACACACAGTCCTGCACACACAACAACACACACACACACCCATACACACAACCACTTATTTAACAGTACTGCATCCCACTTAAGCCCAAGACTGTGTGGCCTCTTCAACTCGCAGTAAGAATGAGAATGATTTCACCCTGTAGAGGCTTGAGAACTTTTTTCCTGTTTACTCTGTCGAAAAGGGGGTCCCGAGATTGAACACTGAATCATATAAATGTGGGCTTTCACTTTAACATTACAGAAGAACTCACAAGAAGAAAATGTCATAATTTCTTCTCACTTGCATCACAAATCTCATAAAATGAATGTATCAATCACAAATCCAACAAAGTATTTCTAATTGTGGTGCATTTGTCTGAGACACATCCTTTTATGGGCAGTTTAAGGTCGCATATTGTTTTAACAAGTTCTTTTTTTCTTTTACTAGGACATATATGTGCATTTCTAAAAAATGATTTTACTAAAACTGAAAAGAATAATCTGATTTTAAATATGAATTTTTGAAGCACTACCCAGAAACTATGAACAAATAATATTTACATCATTCTAAAATGTCTCTTGGCCTGTACTGTATACATAAATCTATAACGAGATACATTTTACAGTGCAGACTAATAAAAGTATACATATAGAGGGCTTTTAGCCAGCAGCTGTAGACAAAAGGAGGACAAACCTTTTCTTTCAAAAAAAGTATCAAACATTTATTTTAAAGTATAGCAAAAATTATTAATTCACTGGTTTCCAAATCATTATCTATTATAAACTTTTTTCATATATTTAAAAGTTCTCATCATTTTAAGGATGTGAGGAGGTATGTTTGACTGTGCATTAGGGTGTTTGTGATTACATAAAAACATTACAGGATTTCCTAATGTTACCCCAAAGATTGTTGTCTCTGTCTTGCAACAGGATTGCGGATGTGACCACATGAAACAATGGCTAACAACAGGGTGGATCTGCTAGTGTAGATATGGCTTTGTGTGTTTTATACTGGTTGGTGTTTCATGACTTTAAGGTATTGTGGACGATTTTTTGCGATTTTTTTTAAAAGACCAGCCCCCTCCACTTTAGAAAAAAATGCACATGCACAACCCTGTACAGCCTAACCCCTAAATCCCTCGATCGCTATATAGAGCGAGGACTATATAAGGGACTTTATAGCGAAATCACATAACTAACTTTTTGCTCCCTGTTGATCACGTAACTTCTCCTCCACCGCGTGGTGCCTGCACCATCTTTGTTACTAGCTGTCGCTGTTGGGTAGCGACAGCCTATGGCGACAGCGGGCCGCTGTGACAGCAAATTCCATAATGCTTCGCGAGGAGAGCTCTCCTTAGACTTAGAAAACTTTTGTCATTTTTATATATAGAGTTTATACATAAGCGAAATTTCAATGATGATCAAATATAAACAGTGTGGGAGAAAAAGGAGATGATGCAAAAAAAAAAAAAAAAACATGGATATGGAAGTCCAGAGCATCAAATATATATGGTGCAATTATGCAGTGTTTTTGTTTGGTGTTATCAGATTGATGCAGAGTGTCATGATGGGTTTCAGAAAAGCCCAGTATGCAGAACACCACGGAAACAGATGAAAAGTTTAACAAGTTTTATTGAGCACAAGCACATGGAATAAACACAGGAACTGGTTCAGGCCTGGGGGCAGGTTCACTGGAGTCTGTGAGGATGACAGTTCAGTTAGCTTGGACGCAGATGAGTTTGAGTTTGAGAGTTTCTGGTTTATACCTTGAGGAGTCCGGGTTTGGCTTTGAGAGAGGAACTGTTGGGTCCAGAGACTGTTTAGTTCAGCAGAGTCCAATAACCGCTTCAGCGTCTTACTTCTATCGTGAGGGCAGACCTTGGCTTTGGGTTTCCAACTCTTGGTCCAGAGCTGCATGGGAATCCAGAGAAGAGTCTTCAGGTTTGGCTCAGAGGGCAGGCTTGGCAGGTTAAGCTCACCCAGAGCTTACAAGGGAAAACTGGATTCCTGAAAGCAGAGACAAGGAGGGATTAGAATCCAATCAGGAATCAGGAGCACAAAGGTTCTCAGAAGAAGCTAGGCTCAGGTGCTAACCAAACTGGATAAAACACTGCGGCGTTAAGGCAAGGTCTGAAGGCAGGTTATATACTGGTGGATCCTCTGATGATGAGATGCGCCTCAGGTGTATCGAAGGCTCAGCTCAAGAGGATCCACGGCGGACTCTGCTGGAGAAAGGTGGAACTTCTCCAGATCCCAACACAGAGTCTGTGATATGAATTATAGTTTTTTAACAGTTCAGCTATCCCAGAATGCTTTGTGTGGAGAGCACAAAGCAATCAGGGATATAACTGCGTCTTCTGAAGCCTTTCTTTTCTTCTCATACACTTCGTAGACACGTTTTCTCTTAGGGCCCTCGGCCATTTTCAAAGAACCACGGTGAAAAATGTGATTGTCCTATAAACCTTTAAGTGATAAGCTTAGCTGTATGGTATTAATGTTATACACAGTTTGTATCTTTGTTACAGATGTTCCTTCTCCACTGTGACTCAAACCACTTAAAGATCCAGCCTTTCACTCTGTGTATCCAGAGTCCACTTGTTGAAGTTGTCTAGCTTCTGAATAAATGTACCTCATAGTTGCTCAGCTAGACAAAGCAAAGTGGACAGTGGGAAGTAGGTTCGCAGGTGAATCTTGGCTTTTTGAAAAGCTTTACTTGATCTCACCATAGTGGCAAAAAAAAAAGAAGCCAAGCCTTTGTTGCAAACACCCTTCATGGTTGATAGCTGAGCAGAGCGAGAGATGAAAAGAAAAGCTGGAATGGTGAAGTGGGGCGCTTTATCTCCAGGAAGTTTGACAACTACAAGTGGTCCTACCTTAAAAGTTCACATTTTAGAGTAATTGTTCTGTTTATATTAACCTAATAGTTCTCAGGCTATGACTGCTGTGAATATTTAAGGCTTAAGTTTGCAGCAATAGCGCCCCTTTAAGGTCAAAGAGAAATTATGGAGTTTTAGTAAAAAAAATTAACTTAGACATATATATTTTAAGAGCTTTTTGTTTAATTTTAATGATTAAAGATTAGCTTCTCATTTAATTTTTGAAACAAATTTGCTTTTTTTTTCATTAATTAGCAAATATCAGTCAACATACACAACTACAATTAGTGTGCACACAAAACTTGCCATGTATGTTTGCATGAATTGCTGCCTTAGTATAACATAGATTAGATGCAAACAACCCATTGCTTTCTTTTTTTAAGGATGCAGATTGCTTCAGATTGTCTGCATTATTGCTTATTTTGTCTCTCATCTTGTTCCTGACCGTTGGTGTACCCTACAGATTTGCTTTGTGATTTACATTAAGTCAGTTTGTTGTCCATCAAGCAAAACATGTCACAGTTATTAAACCAGGTATTTTTTATTTTATGTGTATAGACATGTGCAAAGTTTCCTTTAAAATGAATGGATTCTTTGCACCTCCACCCTTCTTGAGGACCTAGGTTTCTGAATGAAATGCAAAAGACAGATAAAAGGTGAAACTGATCTATCCACAGTAAAGACCCTGTAAAAGTCCCAAAATACTTGAATTAGTTGAAGTTGACACAATTACCCCTAATTATTGTACATCTTTTTAGTACAGTTTTTCCTGCCACTGAATTTTCCAGTAATATCATTATATACGGCTCTCTGTGTAAAGCCAGTTTCTTCAGAAATGACCTTTAGTGGCTCATCCTCCTAGGAAAGGGTGTTGGTAACTATTTGATGGACAAATTTCAAGCTTGCTATCCCCCATGATTGACATTACATTTATGTACATAAAAACACATTTTAGAATTGTGTAATAATCTTTGAACAACAGAGTTTTAGGTAATTGATGTAAGCCATGAGTGAAAGGACATTATCTAGCTTAATTATGACCAGATATGTGTTTTACACCAACATGTTTCCATTGATAATAATGATTTTTTTTACATGTAAAGAAAAATATAGTTTAGCATCAGAATGTTACATAATGCTGACAAAGAAAAACATTTAATACAGAAATGTATTAAATTAAAAGGTTTCATTCTTGTCTATGTTGAACCCTTGCTTAAAGTTTGTCTTTCAAAAGGCACTTTTAATCCGATCAAGCAGCCGTTTTAAAACGCAATTTCTAATTTATTGAATATGACAATATATAACAGATGGGTTTAAGTTTTCTAATTGAATTAGAAATAACCCTAAATGTTGCTCTGAATTCTGTATAAAATAGTAATGTTTCTTTTCGCCTTAATCAGTTGTTTTCTTTGTGATCACAGCCAGTTATTAAGCAGTATTTCACTGAGAAACTGTAGCTGTATTCCTCTTCATAGGAAAATGTGGTGTTAGTAGAACCATAAATCCCACAAGGCTATATTTTAAGCATTAGATTTCATCTCGAAAGTGCTTTAAGTCAGACACACATATGCTTTCATGGAAATCTTTTTTTTTTTTTTGTGGTGTTTTCTGACATGATGCATCCACTAACCCCCTAAACTTAACCATAAGTGTCATGACTAAGTGTCTAACCACAAACCTTCCTCTAACCTTAGCATTAGGTTATTGCTCGCCATAATCCCAAACCCAAGTCTTAAACCTCAAACAGGCCTTTGAAGCGGTGTGAGAAACTGGGGACTTTCACAAAAGTCTGCACTCTGAAACTCAAAACTGTTTCTCATAACAAATAGCAGCTCAAACACAGAAACACACTCTCTCACAGGCATACATATACATACTCTTGAGGTCTAACAGCATTGCGGGCGAGCATACAAAAGGAACAAACAACCATGTAATGTGGCGGTTCCCTCTCATTGACGTTGAGCCCTGGAATGCAGCATAAGGGAGGGAGGGGGGAGAGAAGCTGTGTGTGTGTGTGTGTGTGTGTGTGTGTGTGTGTGTGTGTGTGTGTGTGTGTGTGTGTGTGTGTGTGTGTGTGTGTCACTCTGTCAGATTATCCTAATGATTAGCATTACAGAGAACTGACAGCAAGAGGAAGGAACAATAAGTGTCATTTATCCTCTTTTTTTCTGTCTTCCACTTTCTTTTTTTGATTGTTCTTTTACTTTTAATTTCTGACACTTACTCAGGTCTTTTTTATTGCTTCTAAAACTTAAATTCTGATAATGGATAGACTTTTTATTAGAAATAAAACAGAACAAATATACAACTCAAAGAAGCATACACAAGTGTGAAATGTGCAAGGAAAAAAAAAACCTACTTTCCTCCCTGCTCATTGGGAACAGCTTGAACTTATCCTAATAACAGGTTGTCTTCAACAGCTGTAATGCAGTGCAGGCCATCGCTGCTAAGATGTTTGTAATAAGCAGATCAAAGGCTTGATATTAGTTGATTTTCACAATCCGAAACCAGGACTGTTGAAAAAAACACAAAGAAGAAGACATGATGGAAGGGAAAGCAAAAGCAAAATGAGTGGGGAGCGGGAAAAAAAAGACAAATGGCATATTCTGCTGGACAGAAAGGAGACACAAAGGGACACCATGAGAGAAACACTGTGTACTGCTCTGAGCCTTTTTCTTTGACTCTAACAGAGAGAACGTGTTGATCCTTCCGTCAAATACTCAACATATGGTGCTTTGAAAAATGAAAAAAAGAAGTTGGGTGTCCAAGCATGAACTGACAAAATGCCATAGCTCCAACAAAACATTACAAGGTGTGATGTTAAAAGGGTGTATATATATATATATACATATATATATATATATATATATATATATATATATATATATATATATATAAATAATTATCAAATTGAATACCATTGCTATGACACCTCTGTAATGGAGTCTATCTACATTGACTTGACTGGATTGGGTCAATCTTCGCATCGTGATATGTACTTTATATGTGTCACCATGTGCTATAAAAGTTCACATAGAGTGAAGATGTGTCTTTATGCAAGGCAAGTTTATTTGTTTCATACAATTCAGCACAAGTAAAATTCAAAGGTCTTTACATGAATTAAATGATAAAATAAAAGAAAATGAAAAGCAGAATAAAAATAAAAACAGTACACACTTTCCAGACTAATAAACTAACAAAATTATCATCCATTATTACATTCAAACCGATCATATTTTTGTTTTTGCTATTTTTTTTATATCTAACAGGACGACCTTAGAATATGACACGCATAAAATAGTACAGTAAACAATCTATTTAAAACTGTACTGTATTGATATCATTTTGCAATCGTTTATTTTTTTTTTTTTGTTTATAATGCCACATCTCACATATAAATCTTCCTAATTTGGTTGTCCTTGAAAGGTCAGAAGACATTTTATCTGTAGAAATACTTTCTGAAAGACAAAATGATTGTATTCATTAGCCCCTGAAACATTAATACTAAATCTTTAAAAAAAAACATGTGATGTTTGTAACTAATCTTTAAAACGGTTAACCCACCATGCAAAGTCTTGTGAAAAAATAAGCTACTTCATCAATGTTATAAAAAGAAAATCTACATTTTTACTCAACAAAAAGTGTAAAAATGATAAAGGGAAGATACAATGTTGAACGTAAAGTCATAAAAAAATCAGATCACCCTTTTTTCTACAATTTCTTGTTCTAAAGGTGTATTGATGGACGAATACAATGAGTAGGACAAAAATCAAAAGAAAAATAAGGGGGTGCAATATTTTAGATCAGGGCTGTATATTTCTTTCCCCACTCTAGAGGTTCCAAAGAAATGTTTTTGTTTTGATGTTTTACAATGGATCATGTCTGATGCAAACAGAGTGGAGGCTGAAAATGTGTCCTGCTCAAGCTGTGAAAGAAAAGAAGCCAAGCAGACAAATGTTGAACTCCTGCCAATGACAAGTACAGATTGCTATGACTTTTCCAAAGTCAAAAGAAAAACTTAAGCAGGGATGTGGCTTTACAACTCTAGCAAATCTTTGTGAAAACTTAGAAACATTGGGAAACAACTGAAAAGTACAAACAATTCTTAATTGAATTATTTAAATAGATAAAATGTATTTTGACCTTACAAGGTCAACCAAATTATCAAGCTTTAAAGGGGAGAAATGGTAGTGTGAACTAAAAACATTTGCAATATAATATCAAGGCATCCATTTTAGTATCCTGGCATCTTTTTTAAAAACATAGCAAAGATGTAAAGCTGAATCACTTACCAAAAACTTGAAGAAGTCAGCTTACAAGCTTCAGTTGCTAAACAAACAGTGATGTAATCCCTTCAGAGGCAGGATGTTTTTATTACACTTATCTTTAGAGATGATGGACTGAGCAGTCATAGAAACATGCACACACAACGCCTGAAGTTTTACATGTGGTTTTAGTCAGTTTACTTTCAGAGTGTGAAACACCAAAATGGAAGCCGATAACCACTGGGCTACTTTCAAACCCCAGGAGACAAGAAGGCTCACCATATTGGGTTAATGAAGATAAGTTTTAGCATTTAAGACAATAGAGTAAACAGGAAAAAAAATACAAATGTTCATTAAAACCTTTATTTTTTTAAATCTGTTATTAATGTAAAAACTATTTAGTAGTTTTAAACAGCAAATTTTTTTTTCAAATTTCTTTTCTTGTGATATTCTAAGATTTTAAGATATTGCAGCTGGGAATCAGACTAATCCAATTTAATTATAAAGTAAATTAACAACGAAGAAAAACGGATTGTTGACCAAGGTGGTGTGCAAATCTGTAACGCAGAGGTCAGATTTAGACTAATTAGACTAGGTTAAGTTGAACTGTGCACAGCTGCTAAGATCAGGACACTTTGTTTAAACACATTGTTAAGAAGACATTAAAAGAATTACAACCATACAGCGTTAGTCCCATGTGGTGAAACTTAAACTGTTGTTGCTTTCATTAATTACTTAAAGGACTACACACTCCTAAATTAACATTTTTTGTTAATTAACTGTACAAATAAATGTCTTATAGTGCTGTCAATATGTCCCTGGCCTTACTTTTACAATTAATTTCACATTTCTTGCAGTTCTGCTTTAGGTGCCTCTCTCAGGTTAAAAATGGGTCACTGCACCTGATTTTTGCTATTTGCTTTGCAGAGAATGCGCCCTCAACAACGAAGAACTGACCTAAGTTCTCTACCTCAGATATGTACGCCTTCATTTCATCTATCTCTGGTGAAGATAGACAGGGATCTGATTCCTCCAAAACTGTAGCCTATTTTCCCCGAACGTACTTCTGGTGGGAAGCACCTGTGCTGTTCTGCAGATGTGACATCAAGAGCATTCATGTTAAATGGGTCCAACTAGCAAACAATCAAAATGTTATATTCTAGATGAATTTTTTTGCATTAAGGGAGGAAACTGGCACCAAGCTCAACTGAGACACCAATGGCTAAAAATCTTAAGTACGCCACAACTTATAAGAACGTGTTTTGGCCGAAGGTGGAAGTATCATTAGAAAATTCAATAATGCCGTTTTAAGTCCAATGTTATTCATAGCTCTGACATATTTAGGAATTAAAGTAGTATGTTAAATACAATTGGATATGTCTTTTAACTTTCTTGAGAGACCCAGTCAGCGTCGAACTTTACACTGATAGAAAGTCTGTGCAAGGAGCTTAGCAGGGGGACTGAAATTAAGTATTTCCATGTCAAAGACGCTATATACAGTTTTAAAAACACCAGAGGAAGCACAGTGCTGGTTGACAAAGACATTTTTCCATTGATTATTAAGGCGGTTCTAAGTTATTTTTAACATACCATTTTAAATAAAAAGGAAACATTATTTTAATGTAAAACTGAACTACTTTTTTTACTTAGTTATTATTATTTGTTCGTTATTTTGTTTTGGGATAATCCTCTCCCCTTTTTTTGGTGCAAACAATTATCTTGGTTGTATAAATTGTTTCTAATTTAAAACGGGTAAAATTAGTATTTGACAAGTCAATACCCCTTTTTCATGATATGAAATTGATTATAATAAAAAAAACTATACTTAGACTGTTCCTACCGCAAAAAAGAATTAGACCTTATATACAATTTTTTTGTTTCATAGTAAACGTTTCCTATTTGTGTCATTGCAGTTTAGTGACACGTTAATAAAGGGACATGTAGCATCTGTAAAGCAAAACTGTGCATGGCTTTTTGTTAATTTAGATACAAGGTCCTTGAGCCTCACAGAAAATTGTTCTATTTATTGCTCTTTGACCATCTCTTTGTCTCTATAGCTTTAAACCTGACAACTGAATTTAAAGGAGTCACCTGCTCCTATTCACTTGCAAAGGATCCTTGTGATACCTGCCTCTCATCATCTCTCACTTTCTGTTAGAGCCAGTTAGCTGTTTGTGCATGTGGCAGATTGACACCTCTGACTGGTCAATCCCCACCTGTCACTCATCAAACCACCTTAGACAGTTCAGCTTAGAGGCAACTGTCGCAGAGCAGTGACTGAGTCCCCCAGGCGATCATTGCCACACTGACACTCAGCTGTAGCTCTGACTAAGACAAGATGGATCTCGACTCAAAAGCTTAAACATGCTCGATTTTCAGTTTTGTGCAGTAAAATGCTTCACACCCCTTGATAGCACTGACAGCATTCTAAGTGATTGAATGGCAATTTCTGACTTCAATGGGGCCCTTCCATTATCAGCACCTCAAATAGTGCCTCCTTTATCCATTCTCGCTGTCTGCAATTTTCTGAGTTTTTTATTCACTATCAGTCTGATGTATTCTCGTTTTACCCTGCAGTTTTTACAAAAGCTAGTAAAGTGTATACTAATTCTAAAATTGGGATTTATTTTTCCATCTTGTGCTTTGTATTAAAATGGGTGGATGAAGACATTCTTGCATTGCAGGTCAAAGACATTCAAAGTCTCTTCGGGATCAATGAATTACTTTTTAAATTGAAAAGTTTAGTTGAAAAGAAGAAAACCAAAAAGTTTTACTTTCAGTTTTTTTTTTTTTTTATCTGATTAATTTAGTGCGAAGAGATCGACAAAACAGATTTACTGCTGTGCAGTTTGTTATAAACTATGAAACATTCAGGGAATCAGGGTCAGTCCATTATTTTAGGAACTGCAGAGGGGGTAATTGCATGTCTTATTATACATGTGCAGCTTGTTCTGACATAGAAGCATGAATTCATTGAACTGTAGGGAGTGTTTAGTTTATTTTTTAAGCAACCAAGCAGCATGTTTACCTGATACGTCACTCTCTCTTTGCATGTGGATGTTTTTCTTTAAACTGTTTTGACTTGCCACATGTGCTAGTTTAAAGACTTAATAATCCTTGGTAAACTGAACCAAAAAGTGTTTAAGATAAAATGAAACTGAAATATGCACTCAATAAAACATAGAAGCATTTTACTCAAAACAACAACTTTGCAACACAACTCAGACAAGAATATTGATAATAGCAATGGTTTGAATAAAAGACAAACATGAAGGGAATTCTAGGCATCTTTGAAACCCTTTAAATTGAGTGTGGTCAGTTTCTGCAAACAACCAGGCAATTTAAGAAGATTTAGAAGATGGAGGATTAAAAATACAAGGAAATATCATAGGATTTGGTTCTGCCTGAGAAATCATCTGCAGTATCTGCTTTCTCTTGTCTTTTTCTTACGCATTTGAATTAGTTATTACCTTGAGTGAAATAAAAATCAAACTTTAGACTTTAGTGTTCATATTGATAGAAACAATTCTAGTAGAATTACATATTTCCTTCTAATCATAGGGGTATTGTTTACAACTTTTTTGTCTTTTAAAAGCTTATTTTGTTTCCTAGTGTTCATGTCTAACATGTCAGTTTGTGATTTCTTCAAATTGGTTTTCCATAAGTATTAGAACAATTCTGACGTCTTGAAAACTATCCAGTCATCTCCTACTTGCCAGAAAAATGTCCTGCTGTATGAAACATCTGAGAAATCAATATAATTCCAAGTGAGGCATGCTCCTGGTCAGATTTTGTTTTCCAGTGTGAAGCTTCTTTCAAATGTTGTTTTACTTTTTGGTAAATGTAACTACTCTGGAGTTTTTAGCCGGACCTGTCAGCTGATCAAGAAAGTATGTCTTTTTAAAAAGGGACTAAGAAATGCCACAGAGTAATCTAAGCACCTAACTTCATTGATCACCTTTGTTCCAAGCTGCAGAGGTCAGTGCAAACTCACGTCTCCTCATGTATTCTTAAATCCCTTTAAATGATAATTCTAGTCTGTTGCTGCTTGGATCTTTGGTAGATAATTATCACTGTGTTTGAACAGAGATGATTAGAGATAGGGGAACTGGACCAAATCATTAAACACAGGAACTTTGAAGAGAGAGAAAAGCTAACTGATAGTTGACCTTCTCTGACATGTTCGCATAAGCCTTTTGTTCTGTCTGTCTTTTTTTACCTCTCACTTATCAGCTCCTGATGCTCACATAAAGTATTCCGCCCTCCTTTCTTTCATTCATCTCACACTTGGCTGTTTCCAATTGGCTTAGAGACATTCTTGGAATGCCAGGGCATGGCTGGCTTTTGCAGCATGTGTGTGTGTGTGTGGGGGGGGTTCTGTGGTTTGTGTGTGCATGTGTCGCTGCCTCCCACCCCCACGGTATCCGTCATTCAGTCCCTCATTTTAAAGAACAGTGGCAGTAAGAGTGGATAGGAGATTGGGAAATAGATACAGAGGGAGACAAAGAATTGAGGCAATAAGAAGGAGGAATTGAGGTGCTTTTGCCAAATACAATTTTTCAATGTAACGTCTTGCTTATCTTATAATTTTGTCTGTATGCCGATGCTTAATCTTATTCACTGGCTGTAATTTCAAAGCTATGGTATATTCCACTGTAAAAATGGGGAAACATTTTAAAATGTTTCACAACTCAGTTTCACACAAGACTCTATTTACTGTCTATTTCAGAAATCAACAAAAGTACAGATAGTGGGTTACTTCAGAACGCATATTATTAAAGGCAGGAGCACTAATCCAGAAATAGACTATTTTTATTTAGTCGAGTGGATCGACCCAAAATATCAACATATAGATACTAAGTCAGTATTGGTATCAGATATTCGATATTATCATGGTGAGATTAAAACTTGCATTTCAGACTTACTTTGGTATGCAGTGCTACTGTTTGGTCTAAAGGGTTCTTATTTTTATTTTTCAACATTTCTTTTTTATTTTGTTCCTTTTTTGTAAATGGTAAATGGCATGTACTTATATAGCACCTTTATTCAAGTCAGGAGACTTGACCAAAGCGCTTTACACTACATTCATTCACCCATTCACGCACACACTCACACACTGATGGTAGCCAGCTACATTGTAGCCACAGCTGCCCTGGGGCTCACTGACAGATTCGGGGCTGCCGTACACTGGGGCCAACTGGCCCTCTGACCACCATCAGTAGACAATGCAGGTGAAGTGTTTTGCCCAAGGACACAACGACACTGAAAGTCGGAGTCGGGGCTTGAACCTTCAATCCTTTGATTTCAGGGCAAACTCCTACATCCAACGCCACTGTCGCTCCAATTTTTTGCACAAGTTTGGAAAATAACTGTAGTCGAGACAAAAACTGTATTTTTCTATTGTAGTTTCTCAACCGAAAAACCAATTTAGTTTGGATTTCCTCTAAAATTATGCTTTTTCACTTTGTTTAAGAGAAATAAATATCTGTTAATTGGTTTTCAATTGTTTTCTATTTTAAATATCAATAACATGTTGTTAAGATTAATGACCTATAAACTTTATTCGAATTCAGTCCGAGGTTTAAAGACATACTGTAAATTAAAAGGAAAAAAAAAAAAAACACAAAACCATCTACAATTCAATAGAAAGAATGATATATTAAACATAAATGTTAGAAGATACCGGTAGGTGAAATTGGCCCTGTAATATCTTAGTATCGAATAAACACCAAAATAATCTATATTTCACACCTCTTGTAAAGGAATGGAGATAAAAAAAATTATGGCAGCAATAGCTTTGTGAATTTTTCTTTCTTAGAAAAAGACACAGCTAAACATAAGAAGTTAACCAAGAGTTCTTCCTACAGGAAAGAAAATAACAAACAACAAAAAAGTACAGATTATAGTTGTGGAAGGTAGGATATTTGCTTAGGGAATCCCAGCATATTTACTTTTTGTGGATGATGTGATTCTGTTGACGTCTTCAGGGCATGACCTCCAACACACACTGTAAAAGTTAGCAGCTGAGTGTGAAGCAGCTGCCTTGAGTGTCAGCTCCCATAAAGGTTGGGTCACACTGCTTGCGTCCGACTCTCCGAGCTCCAATGAGTTTTTTTTTTCCTGTCACACTGGTTGCAATGAATATAGAGAGGCCCCTACTAGCATAAGGTGAGCAAATGTGCCACATTTTTCATCTCCATCCTGGTGTTCAGCTAACTGAAACTGTCCTGCATTTGAAAAATTATAAAAGCACAAAAAAAACATCAACAGGCATTTTAAAATGTAGACTGCATGGGCTGTCAGTCTACATACAAAACAGCCAACCTGCTCTTAAATTAGAACAGGTGAATGTATACAAAATACAATAGAAACTAATTAAAGAAAGAAACACAGTGACAAAGACTGTGGAATGGTTTATAACAATGGACGCCAACGAAAGATGATTTTCACAAAGCTTTTTATTAAATTTCCCAAACTTTATTTATTTTCATTATGAGGGAGTGCTTTAAGCTGCAAATATGCTGCATTTTCCCTCACAAGCATCCTTATTGATTAAGATAAGGATTTTTAAGGCTCAAAGATGATCGCTTTTTTATTTTATCTTTTTCCTCTGTAATCCTGAGCTTTTATCATGCATAAAGTACACTTTTTATTAAATTGTTTCATTGGTTATGTAAGTCCAGTCCTGCTGGCATACCTTGTGAATCAGTGGTTTTAACTTTGTATTTTTACCAAGAGTGGATATGTTTTACTTTGCGACCTTGTCTCTCTTCCTGTCAGACTGGTGACATTGCTGCTGAGTTGCTGTTTAGGTATGACCAAAATAAACCACAGGTCTACCTTGGCCAGAGCTATGCAAGCACAGTTGCAGAGAATTATTTGCGGTTTGACCACCCCCATGCATTTTCAATGAGCTCTTACTGCCACAATCGCATACAATTTGATTTTAAGTCAGTTTTGCTTTGTCTTCAGCTCCTGAGTCAGTGGACATGGTGATTATTGGAAAAAGGTGGATTCCACCCTCTGGTTTGGGGGTTTAGTCACTGTCCAAAAAAAGAAACAAACTTATTTGGGTGGAGGTGGATCCCATTGGTTGCTATGAAACGTAGTTTACCCAAAAAGTGAAGCTCTTGGTTTACTTGTCTTTCTTAACATCAGACATTACTTGCAAAAATATATGGATTGTGGCCAAAAGAGTAAAGATCTCAGATCCAAGCAGTTATAATGAGTTTTCCCATTTATTGTGGCCATACTCACCTCCATAGAGTGCGGTGTTAAGTCAACTGCAAAATGGTTCTTGTCACTGTCAGTTGATATACACTTGGCTTTTGTGTAGGATGCCTCCTTGGTGTCTCTATTTACACCTTTTTGGGCACGTCCTGCTCAGATGAGCCCTAAGTGATACTTAGAATACATTGAAGGTACATATCCATCTAGCATGGGAATGCCTTGGAATAAGAGTATTTTTATAAAAACTATTTTTCACCATGCTTCCTGTTTTGTTTATTTTTTTTACTTTTTAACATTCTGTGTTTACAGAAAACAAAAATAATTTATTTTTTTTGCCATTTTATATATTTTTAATTAAGATGGTAGTAAGTTGATAGCAAAATGGAACCAAGATCAAATTATTTTGGTTCTATCCAAGAGAAAACTGTAAAAAAAAAATGGAGAGAATCGGCTCTTGTCTGACATCTGTTGTGTTTTATTAAAAAATTAATCAAGTTAGAAAAACACATATAAGGAATAGTACTTTTTTCTTTTTCTGAAATATTTTTTGTAGGAGACCAGTGAAGTAAATGCAGAGAATGTCCATTTGTGTGAAGGGGTCCTCGATGATTTTAAACGTATTACGAATTTGAACGTTTTATTCAAAAGTTGGTATGATTTTTATTCCAGATGATTACAAACAGGATTAAGATATAAGCAATCTTACAGTATATCTGTATAGCTCCTGGGTGCTTGATAGAAGTACAATATATTGTATAACTTTTGACCACAGCTGGTCAAGACAAAAGGCACCACGTGGTCTCTAAGACTTTGCCTACAAAGTTTTGTGTATTATTTTTGCCCCCATGGCACATTCTAAAATGCAGAACCCTATCCTTACCCAAATTCTTTCACACCATACCTTACTGACTCCCTAACATAAAAAAATGGGGTCCAAAAGCCTTTGGTCCCCACATGACCCGCTGGTCCTCAGAGGGGCAGTAAATATAACAAAAACTGTCCTAAATAGGTAACATAAATAAGTACACACACAACATAATAACAAAACACAGAGCAACAGAGGAGCTACTAAGACAACTACATTTCAGTTACTACACTATCTGCAGCCTAGCAACCAGGTTACTGGATGTCATTATCTCTCATCACATTTCTTAGCTTGCATGTATGTTTTTATGTGCCCTCAGTTGCAAAACAATCCTTTACACCAAGGCCCAGGATTTTTGTGTGACAGGTTTGGATTAGTGGCAGAGAGGAAGACAAAGTTAAGAAAGAAAGAGACACTGATAAGAAGCTGTTGGCTGATGTTGTTCTGTGGAGGGGGAGGAAAAAATACATTCCTCTGAGGTAAATTACAGCTTTACTTTGATCATGCAATGTAATCCGTGTATAAGCAGAATGTCTTTATTATTATCCGGCTCCAGCAAATGTTCATGCTTGTTCTTATTATGTGTAAAATATGTCTGCTTATAAATGTATGCTTATGTAGAGAGGAGGGAATTTCACTAAATCATTTTTGATATTTCAAACAAAATACACAGTCATTTCCAGAGGTATTCATAGTCCTTGATCTTTTCCCACTCCTGCCATGCCATAATCTCAAATTGCTGTGTCCTTTACTGGGATTTTATATTATGAAAATGTGTTACACATAAAGACATCTGTTATCAGTTTGTACTCAGCCCCCATCTACAGCAATACCCTTACATTCAAAAACGAGTCACATGGTTTAAATGTTTCTTTGAAAAAGGAAAATCATTTATCGCCATCTTTCCACTTCAGAAGCAGATATAGCTATGTGTAAAAGATCAACAGAAGACAGGTCAATAAGTTTAAAGGATTTGAATTCCTTTATAAGCAATTTTATGCACATAATACAGATAAAACAACACATTCAGAGAGCAAAGATTACACGGTATCCCCATTTTCAATCCACTGTCAAAGTTGATTCAATACTTATTTCCTCATTTTGTAATTTACTTGTAAAGTTTCATAAATTAAATGTTTGCAGGTTGTGTTTGAGTTTGAACATAGTCTGATGTCTGAAACGATGATGTATAAAAATCCTCTACACATAAATGAAGAAAAATCCACAACACAGCGTCTTCACATTATTTTGTAAATTACTTATGCATAGCCAGGAGAACTACTGGTTTAAGGCATTTTCCAAAGATTAAAATAAAATCTGGCTTCCTCAAAGCTACAAAAGCACAAATCGAGAGTAGTTTATTAGGGGCACATAGTCAGTTACATGTGGTTAAAGTCTCAGATTTCTTAAGGCCCTTTCATTTGAGCATTATTGGAAAGTTGGAAGGCCAAGAGCAACTTTAAATGCAGTCAAGGCAATCCTTTAGCCCTGGTAGTTTTTGCTAAGTTTAATTTGATCCCATTTTTCTGTGTAATAATTTGCAGAACAAATGTGCAATACTCAACAAGGAGAAAAACTGAAACAAAACTTTACGTGTTCATTTCTTGGCTTCAATTTGGTCTAAAAGTCATTCATAAATCAATCACAGAGACATTTTGTTCATGCAAATTGGCATAGTTATTAACCTTAGGAAAGATGTGAAGAAATTTGCATACATGTGTTCCTACTCTACCTTCCCCCGTCTTTTTAAGCCTTATTATCATTTATGAGCCACAGTCTGTAACCTATTACCACTTAAAAGTAACCTGACCAGCCACTTGTGTGTGTGCCCATTTGCACACGTGCAGAGTGAGATTTCATGAGGCTAACTAAAAACATCTTCACAATACCATTTGATACAGAAATTCAAACCAGATGATTAAAGTACGCTAATGCAAATAACATTTATTCATGAGCGGTGTCCTCTGTGCTATTGATTCAGGTAATATGTCAAAGCGGTTCACAAAGAGGGCCAAATCTGCTCAGTGTAATTTTAATTCCAAATATTGTTTCATGGGTTTCAATATTCATGTTGTCTTTCTTCTTTTGTTTTTCTCATACAGGTGTGTTTTCCCTTGTTGTTTACGGCCCTCTGTGTAATATCTGTTTAATCTGAATGTTTTGACAGCTTTTGATATTTTAAAGCAACTAACACTTGTGTGTTGCTACTTCATTGTTTATATCCTTGCATTTGTGTTGCTTTGCGTCTAAAGCACTTCTAAAAACACATTTGTTCCATCTCTCGAGAACTGCCCAGTCCCTCTTTAAAGATTCCCTTCATCTTTCCAAATATGCTCACTTCATGTCTGTTTTTTTTTTCCAAAAGTTATTTCACTTATGACTCAGTTCTCAATACGCCTGTTTTTTTTTTCTCATTTCACTGAAATGTCCCTTATTTTGCGTTCCAAGCACTGGATCAACACATTTATAAATGCCAACAACATACTGTATGTGCTGAAGTAGCTATAGATGTCCCAGAATATTATAATTTTCCTAACATTCATCCTTTTATTAGAAAACTTGCTACTGCTTTGATAAATGGCATTTGGTCTTTAGATTCTTCTTGATTCTACGTACAAAGCAGTTTTAACAGTGTTGAAAATATCCAGCAATTATGGCCTACAAAAGGATCAACTACTTGCTAAAGAATTTTAATTTGAAAATCCATGCCAGTGTCCATCATGTGATGATACAGGGTTGGTACGCAAGGATTGGGAAGTATTGTTACTCATATAGGCTGATGAAGTATGTTTAAATGATACCGTTTTTACTAAGGGCAACAGTGTGTAGAAATTTTCAACATTACACCACTGGCACCATAGAAACAAGGCCAGGTGGATCCATAACTTTATGTTGTTTACACCAAATTTGGACCATGCTTTCTAAATATTGAAGATGAAATCAAATTCACCTTACCAGACAATACATTTTCAAGTTTGGCATTGCCCACTGCTGTTAGAGCCCAGGGGTCTCAAACTGGTTCCAGAAAGGGCCGTTTTTTTTGGCTGCCGGTTTTCTTTCCAACCAAGCAATAGCACACCAGACTCCATTCATCTCATCAAGGGCCACACGGCCCTTTCTGGAACCAGCTTGAGACACCTGGCATATGGCATCTAGAGCCCTAACTTTGTGTTATCAGCTGAGCATCAGTGATTGTATTCTTGGTTGGATTTTAGCTACTGTTACAGTACCATCTTGTTATCATTGACTCCTTGTTCTCCTTTGACATCATCAGTACGTTTTCACCTACAAAACTGCAGGCTATTTTCTCTTTTTCAGATCATTCTCTACAAACCTGAAAGATGTCTGTTAGTAAAAGTCCCAGTAAATCAGTACTTTTTAAAACATTCTGCGCCAGCGCAGTTGGCAAAAAAACAATGAACCATTCACTTAAATACCCTTTTTGTCCATCGTTATGCTCTCCTTTTTGCTTTAGCAAGTCATTCTACCACATTCGTTTATGTAAACTGTTAAACAGATGTACCTAATGGATTTTCTGGAAAATCCGGCTGGCACAAAATAGTGTAACTTTGCCAAGAGAACTGCAGAACTCATTTATTCACTTGTTGTGTCACCAGTTTTATGTAGTCTTTTCTACTGCCGTTTTACAGACTCAGTCTTTCAGGAAAACCAGGTAGCCAATGACTTTGCTGCCATGACTTACATGGAACAATGCTGGTTAGCGATATCCACTGCTAATGCAACAACTTCAGCAAGAGGCACCATAATTCCCTGACTAATGGTTAAAAGTGAGAAAAATCTACAAACATAAAGAACAAATTAATCTCTTCATTGTGCTTTAAATGACTCATATGAGACTTAAACTGCTACTTGTCAAACGTATTCTCATGAGTAGCTTATACAATACAATAGTTTATACATGTTCCTGTAGTACTAGTGCATAAAAGATCTTTATTGCCATCTATACTTAAATATGAGATTTTATTAATGTTCTTGAAAATGGGACTGCAGGACCAGTTTTCCATAGTTCCATAGTTAAAAAAGTCAGAAGTGACGCCCAAATTCTGCGTGGCAGTTTATACAAATGAGTGGCAGCTACCTTTTTGGAGTCAGAATGTGTTCAATTGAACACTCCAATCCTACATTTAGTTTGCTTAATAAGAAAAACAAAATATTTATAATTATTTACTGTTTTAGAAGACCCAGAGGCATTTATATAAACGGCTTTTTCAATGCGGTAAACACCTGAAAAAAAAAAAAAAAAAAAAAAAACAGGCATGCCTAGATTTTAAACATATTTTAGCAACTGGCTTTCCCTCTGATTTTCTTGACCTCATTTCTGTTAAGATTTTTTTTTTTACATTTGTTAAAGGTTTCTCTTTTTTCCATTGATAATAATATGGTCTGACTGATTACAGCTAATTCTATAGAGCCTGGAGAAGTAGTCTCTGTGTGATGGTAGGCTCTGACAGTAATTGGCTGCGGCGATATGCTTGTGTGTGACAGTGTGATTTAGTGTGACTTTAAATGAAGCTCACAAATGAAAAGCCAATTGATTGAAATGGCCCCAATTAGTCTCTGTGATTAATTGACTGCGATTGGATACCATCCCTGGTATCCATTATTGTCTATTATTGACAGGCTAATTAGTTGCTGTGGTGACTGCTAAAACACAGTTGATTGTGAGCATCAGTCAAATGACCCCATAGTTCCAATTAAGCAAACTTGTTGTTACACCTACAAGTGTGTATTTGACTAAGTTTAACTAAATGTTAAAAAAAAAAGCAAGATCTAGTATGGTTTTATTTATTCGGATTCATGCTAACAAAAGAGCCCTGTCTCTGGCCGAAAACCTATTTTAACTCGGGAACAATCAGCTTTTGATGGCAGTGGGAACAGCTCACTGACGCGTTTCTACCCGGGTCAAACGACTCGGCAAGCGACCCACGACCCACGTTAAACTGCCTCTGATCGACATGATGTGGGAACACTAGAGCCGGGTTGCGCCACTAAATTATGTAACAAAATTTAATGCAATGTACGGACGTCAACACACCGCATCAGTTGCTTCAGACAAACTGAGACAACTGTTTACATTCCTAAACATTGTGCAGCACTGGTGAGAGGGATTCCGATGGATAAAAGAGCGAAATAATAAAGAATACTGACGGCGCTCTGGCTCCCGTTCATGTTGCTCTCCGTTATTTACTTCCCTGACTTCCGATGCTCTGTCAACATCATCAATGCTTGCTCCCCCAGCGTGATGCCGTCATCAGACATGCAGTGGTGGGGGGACAGACACCACACAGCTTGCCAGTAGGGGTCAGACTCGGCTTTTCGGTCAAATGGGAAAAGAGCCAAAAGCCGATAGTTAGCGGGTCAACCTGTTTTGAGAAAAAAAGCAGGTTTTCAGTGGGAAAGCAGCCTTGAAGAACCTAGAAATTCAGTGATAAAATTAAAAAAACATCTATGAGGAAGCTGAAGTTTACATTATTAAACCTCCAAAATGAACAATAATCCCAAAGATGGCTCTAAATCTACCAAGGCTTGTTTTAAGAAATGGTCCTTTCGCTAATGACTTCAGTAGTTAGTTGTAACTTGTTTTGAGTCCTTTAAGTGCCAGTGTGGGATTTGTTTATTATAATGTGGTACTTGTATACTTATCTAAAAAACAAAGCTAATTTGCAGTGGAAAATAAATGATTTTTGGTTTCTAGTGCAAGGTTTGTTTTAGTAACAAAATGTTTTTAAAACTATAATATTGAAAGTCTATAATAAAATTCCTTTCCTTCAATTTACTTATTTTTTATTACCGGTACTTATTTTTTCTCATCCATGCTGTCCTTCCAATTTTTTTTTATTTCCATGTCTCCTCAAAAATTCTATGATGCACTGTTTTCAAATTAATAACAAACTTTACATATTGTTGTACAGACTTCTTAAAGAGCTGCATTAATCATTGTTTCACTCTATGAAACTTTAAATATTTTTGAAAAAGTCATTGCCCAAATTAATTTAAATCATTATTATAAATCAAATAGCATTCTATAAGATGCGTAGCAATTAAATAGAAAAAGATAACAGATGACTTTAAACATGCTCACATTTCATGACATCTCAGCAAGAGATGGCTCTATCAAAGCAGCTCATGTCTGAGCTTGAGGTTAATAGAAATTATATAGATCTGTAAGAGGTTTTGAGATTGCACAAATAAACTATAATTGGGCATGTGATTGAGCTTTTTCCTTCTTTCATCACCATCCTCATCAAAATTTAATGAATTTCATATAAAAGTTTAATGCATAGTACAAAGAAATGTGCCAGCTTCTCTGGCTAAATAAACAGAAAGCGTGTCTAATAAAACATACCAAAGACAAGACTTAATTTAAACTGAGAAGCCATGGCATTTTAATAAAAAATTAGACCAAGACTAAATTATGCAATAAAGTAATGTTTAATTAGCCATAGCAGCTTTGTATTTGATGAATGTATTTTGGATTTGATCTCTTTTTTCTGCCATGAATTCTTTCCCTTGCATGAATCAAACTGTGTATTTCTTTAAAAATGTATTGGCAGTGGGGTTTAACAATCTTTTTTAAGTGAATATTTGTTTCTGCTTTCTGTAGTTCCCCCTCAAGAGCCCAAAGTAACCTGTCGGTCCAACACCTATCCTAAAGGCTTCTACTGCAGCTGGCACCTGACGCAACCAACTTATATTCCCACCAACTTTGAGGTCGACGTGCAGTAAGTCAAATTGATTTTCTGTTATTTCCACATTTTTTTTATTGGGCTTTTGTAATAAAATTGTGATAAATTTATATTCCTATACACATAGCTGGACCTTTCATAGAAAAAAATCAGTTATTACAACACAAATTATAAGATTAAGGACTCCACGCTGATTTATGGTGAACCAAAAATATATCTGAAATATAAGAAAACATTTTTTTAATCTTTATACTATACAAATTCTGGTAATGTTACAGAATGTAGGAAAATTTATTTTATACCTAAAAGCTAATAAACTTTTTTCCATAAAATTACAGATTGCAGAACAGTAACTCTTTTCTGGCTTCAACAAAAAAAAAAAAACAAAAACAAAAAAAACAAAGCAAAAAAAAAAAACAGAACAACTGTGGTGAAGATTTTTATCGTAAAAAAAAGGAAGAAACACCAAGTAAGCAAAAACAAGAAAATAAATAAGTGGCTTTGTAGTTAAGCAAAACAGCATGCAACCACTAAGGGAGTTTATGAAAAAAAAATGGTATCACATAAAAATAAAGAATGATTAAATAAAAGAATACCTACGCATCAATAAAGTAGGCATGTTATTGTGAAGTTAGGCAAATAATCTTTTTTTTTTTGTAGAAAACTGATGTGTAAATAATTGTTCAGTAGTTTTACAATTAAAAGAACTCTGCTTGATTGATGCATAAAAACATTTAGTTTGCAAACTGAATAAAGTTACTATTTTTTCCAGTTATAAGGACAGCATTCAAATCTCTCTAGCCAAGTTTATTAAGTTAATTAAAGCACAATCCACAAGCCACAATTTTCCCATTGTGGGACAATAAAGGGATTTTCTATTCTTCTAATCTAGAATCGGCTGTTCAATAAAACTCACTGGATAGATGTATTGGAACTTTAAATCTTGGTTGTTAAAGCACAAATACTTTGTGTTGTAACTTACATTTTCAATTTTATGGAAATTGCCCATTTACATATCCATCTGCTTCAATTGTTTGTGCTATAGGGCCAAATTTGTATAATGCCTGAATGGAAGTCGGGGGCGACACAAAATCTGTCTAGGGGCCACAAAAGGTCCCGAGTGTCGCATTCTGGACACTTCTGTATTAAGGTGATGCTTTTTTAGCTCTGCATTCCTGCAAGCCGGCTGCTTGTAATCCAAAACAGGACTTTTACTGTCACTCGTAACTCTGATCCTAGGCGCTGCCATATGGCTTTTATCTGCAGTAAATGAAGTGTTCCATTATGATTCACTGTTGACTCAGTGATCTTTAAAGAATGTAGATCTGCTTACTTCAAACATGTGGGAGATTTTACAGGCTTCAGGCCTGTAGGCATGAAAGCTGAAGATGCATATGCAGAGCAGTAAATAATAACATTCATTTAGAGTAAGAATTACAGAGATGCAATGGTCAGATTTCTATCCTGTTTGTATTACTGCATTTCTTGTAAAGCCTTGACTTGCCATTATAGGTTTGAGCTGATTTTGATTGATCTTTTATACCTATAACTGAAAGTTCTACCATGTTTCTATTTGTTTCTGGCTGTAGTTGTTATTCAAATGTAACATGTTGCCTTAATGTCGGGAAATAGAGAGCTGTAAATTAGTATTTGTTTGTACAGATAATAAATATACCCGTTCCCACTTGTTTTTTAACTTGTAAAAGTGGCACAAGGTACTTAGATGTGACATCATTTCCACAATGAAGTCCCTCTCAAGACAAATTAAACATATTGCAACTGCAAGAGTTTCAGCTAGAAGTGGGCTTGTTTAAAGCCTCAAGCACCCATGGAATGGAACGGCAACTTACCACCAAAAAGTGTTCTGTTTTCTTTTCTTCCTTTCTTTTTATGCATTTTCTATTTTTTGCATGCCAGACCTTGGGGAACTAGAAAGAAATAAGTTTAATGACCCTCTTTCTTAAGTGAAGTTCAATTTATGCCTTGATGGCTATCCTAACAACCCAGACTTTACAATCACTAACATTTTTATTGAAAACTGCGTCTCCTTTCTTTGCATCTCTTTACCTTATTATTTCATTTTTCTCCTCAGACACAAGCATCGCCCACTGGATGTGCAGAAGGATCCAGTCCATAAGAATCGCTGTCATGTTCAGTTCCCAGAGGTTTTCTCCACCACTCCATATGAAGTTAACGTGACAGCGGTGAACCCCTTAGGAAAAATATCCTCTTTCTTTTCATTTGAAGAGTCCACCATAGGTAAGATGGATGTTTTTCACTTTCTGTGTAGGTTCCATGCTGCTAGATCTTTTTCTCTACCTTTTAGCCCGTTGTGTCTAAAGGTGACAAACGCACTAGCTTGGCAGTAAATTAATCACAACACCAGTTAATCCCTGCAGGGCTTGCCAGTCAGTTATATTTTTGATTAACTTCCTTTTAAAATTAAATGCTCTAATTTAGGTCCTATGCTTAAGGGGTTTAAAGGAAACGCTCTATTTTTTTTTTATCGCTCCTCTAGTCTGTAGAATATTTTTGCCTTTTATTAAAGTTTAACAAGAGCTCAATTGAGGGATGTATCCAGCTTCTTTATTCTGTTGCCAAAAAAAAAAATAGTGTTGACGCGACCCTTGGAGGATGCCAACACTCAAGAAATAATAATGCAGTCGTTTGACCACACTTAACTGATTTTCTGACACTTCTAGTTCCCTTTGGAGCTTTGTTACTCATACAGCAATTGTTGGCGCCAGAAAGGCAAAGGGAATTGAAAATTCTGTCGGCAAATAAATGTCACATAGCTTCAGGAGAATGCATGATATTTTTTTTTTCCAGCTGAGGAGCTAGTCACCTAATGTGCTCCCTTATGATTACTGTCAACATCCGATAAAAAAAGAGAATTATCGACCCTTCGTGTTGCCTTTGCTTGACATATTTTAAAAGAACCACCAATGACTTGTCTGCTTATTTGTATTTTTTGTACTTTTGAAACTTTAGTTCTTTCTTTGGTTCTTTCCGTGGATTATTTTTCAAGCCTTTAAAAAGGTGCACGTTTGATGGGGAAGAATTTGTTCAGAACACTGCAAAATAACACAATAATAGAATTCATCAGCAACTCCGACAGAAAAAGCAGTGAAGAGGAGAAATTCGTTTTATGGGAGGGATGGGGGAGAACTTTGATAGATAAGGGGAATGCTGGGGGCAGTCCTCAGCCCCGTTTCACTGCTTCCAGTGTGGCATTGGCGTACATGTCACATAAACACACAAAGACAGCAGCAGGGCCCTGAGAGAATCTAGGAAGTGTGTTGGTTTAAAACGTTTGGTATTTGGAAACAGGAAGAATGTGTTGTATTTGTGTGTTAGTGTGTATAGAAATAATTAAATGAGGGAGTGACATGCTCTGCCAACCCCTGGACACAGGACTCATGAAAATGCTAATGGTAGCCGGATTAACGCCTTGGCAGAGGAAATATCCCTTTTGGAGATATCAAAATGCCTCACTGCTCCTTTTCATTCCATCTGCTTTCACTGTCTGTCTTGTTTGCACTTTTTGTAACTTTACATTCATTTTCCTTTCTCCTCTCCTTTACTTCTCTCCTTCATTTTTTTTGTCTTTCATAATGAGCCAAATCAAATACCTTATCATATGAAGACAGGAAGTTTGCTTAAATTTTTTTTTTTATCATCCCTTTTCAAATGTTTTTGCTGGAAGATTTAGTAGATTATTAATTAACTCTTTTACTTCACTAAAAAAGATACAGTTCCCACTGTTCAAATGACAGGGCCCATGTTTACAAAGAGTCTCAAAGCCCTTACAGAGAGTTCCCAACTTAGCCTGAAAATCCTTCCAAGAAGTCCTAGCTTTAAAATTTATTCAGAACGTTGCTTAGAGTGACTTTGGGTAAAGAGTTAACATAAATTCATGTCTTATACCCCATTACCCCTCGCCGAAAAAAATCTACTTTTAGTGGTAGTTGGAACTTCTCACTGACCCACCTAAGCCCATGTCAAATGACTCGGCAAGGTACCCGGGTGAAAATAAAAAAATCTCTGATGGGCTTAAAGTGGGAAAATTCGACGTGTCAACCCGCAAATTTACGTAATACCGTTGAGCTCAATGTGCAGACGTCAACACAATGGTCCAGTTGCTTTTCATCAAAAAAAAAAAATGAGCTACTTGAAATATACATTCATCCATTTTTTTATTGAACTGTACTCTTCCTTTTATTTATTTATTCATTCCTTAAAATTTCGTCTCTAGTGTTGCACCTTAAATTCAACTGGCTGCTTATATTCCTCGTATGGGGAGGATATTGTTTATCTTAACTTCATGTTCAAAATTGTAAGACACAATGAAAGTTGTCCTCACCACTCCAAAGAATTGTTCCCTTGTGGAGCTCTCATAAGCATATTTTTGAATACCTTTAAACCTGCATAGGTAAAAATCTGAGAAAAATATGTAAATCATGTCACCAGCATATACGTAGGATTTTTTGTGAATTCAGGCCCAGACTTTTATTAAGTCAAAAAATTAAGTAGTTACATTTCCTTTCCTGTCAGCCTACCGTCAGAAAAACGAACCACTAGTGCCGTAAAAACTCAAAAGAAAAGTTTGAAAGATAATTATGTGAGTCTACCAATAAAACTCTATTTCAATTCAACTCAGTTTATTTATGTAGCGCCAATTGACAACACATGTCATCTCAAGGCACTTTACAGTTCAACCAGATCATACAGTCAAATTGATTCAAAGTTTTCTATCTAAGCAAAACCAGTTGATTGCATCAAATTATTGCATCGAAGGCAAACAGCATTTTTTAAGTAACCATAAACAATAATTATTCTTTAGTACAGACTGCTCCTTAATCCAGTAGAAGAAAGTTTTTAGCAGTTTTGTGCCATATATTTGTGTAGTTGTCTTGTTTCTCTAATGTAGGAGTCCTAACAGTCCTTGCTCTATTGGACAGATAAACAAAGTTACTCAACTTTTGGTTTTACCTTTGGAATGAAGGGGTCTTTCTGCATGGAGTTTGCATGTTCTCCCTGTACAAGCATGGGTTCTCTCCGGGTACTCTGGCTTCGTCCCACAGTCCAAAAACATGACTATTAGGTTAACTGGAATCTCTAAATTCTCTTTAGGTGTTAGTGTGTGTGTCAATGGTGATTTTTTTCTGTGTTGCCCTGCAATAAATTTGCGACCTGTCAAGGGTGTACACCGCCTCTCACCCCTAGACAGCTGGAGATAGAAACCAGCACCCCTCTCGAGCCCAGCTAGGATAAAGCGTGAAAGAAAATGGATGGATGGATGGATGGATGGATGGATGGATGGATGGATGGATGGATGGATGGATGGATGGATGGATGGATGGATGGACATTATAATACCATTTTCATGAAATATGTATTTAAATATATGGTGTATTTGTTAAAATGGATGTCTAACCTTTAGGTTCATTTAGATGGAAGTTGATTTTTTAATAACACAATCTTCCTTTTTAACTTTTTTTTCCAAACAGAGTACTTGTCACTCTATCATGGGCTGAAAGTGCAGTGTTGTAAAAAAAAAATCTACAAGTGCCATCAAAAGTTGAGAATGATTTTTAGGAAGTTTTGAAATTGCACTGCTCTCCAGCCTTTCTATGCAGTCAGTATTCCAAGGTAACCTAAGCTCTATTAGCCCTGACAGTGTCTGCATAGCCAAGGATGAGAATGATCTTTATTTTGGGCCATTACTGCAACCCTTTTGGAGCAGTTACTTATGATCTGTAGAAATTAGACCAGATTGACAGATGTACATACTTTTTTGTCATTTCAGAAACATTATATTAGCAAATTTTATAAAAGCAGCAAATACATAAAAAGGTACAGGTGAAATGTTATTTACATATTGAAGTAAATCTAAGCACAGCATTCAAAAGAAAGATACAGAATAGTGTGACAGAAGTTTTTCAAGTATTTAGAATGAATCAATCAAAAAATGAAAACATTTATTAATTGAAAAGATATTCTTCCTCTGCAGTTAACTTAAAGGCTATCTATATATACTTCATCTGTTCCTACTTCTTGCTTTGTTAGAAGTCATTCTTTGTTATTATAATTCTAATTCTAGCTATCATTTTCAAGGACAACGAGGCAGATCATAAATAAATAAAACAATTTTATGCTTCTTGGTGTTCTTCTGAGTGGGAGGAAAATGTTTCTAATGTGTCTCTGTTCATCCAACCAAAGGTGCAGAAAATTAGGAGATGAGGAGATGTGTGTGGCCATGCATGTACACAGTGCTGATTCAGTCACAACACAATTCTTCAGAAAGCCCCAGACTAATTATATAACCATATTTAAGTGCAGGCTTAGGATTGAATAGCCTTTAAACCCTGTATGTGTTGCTTTTGTGGTATTAATTGGAATACAGATCTGAATTTATTTGAAGATCTTGATTAATAGGACCTTATTGGTGTTGCTGAGAAAGCTTTAGTGTATCATAAAAAGGTATTTTTCCCCTTCGATTTTCTTTATCTGTTTGTTATTTTGTCACACTGAAATGTTTGAGAACGTCAAACAATGGCACTTTATGTTTTAGGAGAAAATAATCATAAACAAGACTGGACCAATGTGAAAATATTATCCCCCCCACGTTCAAATATATATTAACTGATTTCTTTGAAGTACACTACTTCTCCTTAGCCTATTGAAGAAAAAAAAATCAGTGAACCTGCCTTAAAAACATAATGTAAGCTAAAAGATCTAAAAAAAAAAAAAAAAAAAAAGCACAATAGCATACCTTCTAAAGAAAGCCCCAAAAAACTGATATAGGGCCATTGGAATTTTTTATTTTTTTTCCTGGAGGGAAAAAAGAAAGCCATTTCTACCTTTTTGGGACTCCTTAGTGATCATTAACCACACAGAAAACCGGAAACACAGATAACCCTTTCAAGGTAGATTAGGGTTATAGCAGAAAAAGGTTATCTGGGTCTCTAAGCAAGACTCTGCCCCACAATGGCAGCCCACTGCTCCCCAAGGGGANACAACATTCTAAATTCTGATCTTCCAGAGGCTTTTGCCTCCATTTTCTGTAAACCTTGTAAAAAAATGCTTAAAGTCAGATATGTACCAGAAGGAAGAATAAGAAATAAAAAAGAGTTGTCAATTAATAGAATGATACAATCCTGCATACGTAAGTCTAGTCAAGGTGCAGCTTATGACAGCAAATAGTCAACTTGCATTTTTATCCTTGATCTTTTATAATATTAGAGAAAACATCCAACAAATTAAAACTTGCACAGCAAATTGCTTAAAAGATGAAGAAAAGCTAACATTTGTATTCTCTGTAAACCTCTCACTGAAACTGCATGGCTCTTTTTAAAATAATTAATTTACCCTATTATCTGTAACAGGTGCTTTTGTTCTCTAAAATAGCTGGATATTCTTTAATTTGTTTTAATAATAACTCTATTATGAGGTGCTTGATTTGAATCAATGTTCACCGTGTTGATGAAAATTTGGCACTTTGCAAAGTATTTTTGCTACATGTATCTGTCAATAAATGGATGTGCTGCATTCAAGGACTGTTTTCAGTATTCAGCAGCATACTGTACTTTTTTTATTCCATTTTTTGGAATGGTTGCTTGAAATGTATCATTGGAAACCAAAGCTCACTGCTTTTCTTCTTCTGTTTTGTTTGTCAAAGTACCCGAGGAGAAGCCATTATCTGTGTCCAGATTTTGTAAAGCCTTTTTCAAAAATGTAGGCTCCCATAATGATAAAAAACTTATGAAAAAAGCTGATGAATAATGTTCTTAAAATGCTTGAAAAGCTGAAGTGTATGTAGAATTATTTTTCTTTTCTTCTATTGTGAGATAATGCATGTCCCATAGAGTGGGATTTTGTATCACAGCACATATTTCAGGCATCTCCATAAAAGACAAAACAAAAATGGAATAAAATTGTACTATCAATTAAAGTCAAAGCCACATATGCACAAAGAAAAATATGCTTTCAGTTTAGCAAAATACTTATTTCTGTCATCCTTTAAAATGTGAATAATAAAGAGGGTTTGTTTTTTAAATCATATAGATTAAATCTCCCATTTCTTTTCTTCTTTGCTTATTTTTGTGTGTTTCCTTCCAGCTATTGTAATAGAGGTAGTTTCTATAAAGGAACAACTTTTCAACAACCACAAATAATATTATTTATTTTAATCACCTAATAATAAAGTATTGTTATTATTTTATATCCTTTTAGGAATTAGATGGATAACAAAAAAACAAATAAGAAAAAACGTTAAAAAAAAATTATTTTGGACACATAAATCTCTTTTTAATTAATAGAGATTCATCAGAGTCAGTTTTTAAAGTATTTTAGTGTCTCCTTACATCACATTGGTTTTGCATGTAAAAGTAACCCCCTTTTTTATTCTCCTTAACTTCATAAAAAATACCAACATGAAGACCATTTGCTCATATTATTTTTACTTATTTTGTTTTTCAGTTGTGCTCAGGCACCTTTGTTCTTTTCATTATACTATTAGTTATATTATTTTCAGGACTAAAATATCTAATGAAGCCTGAAAGTAAATAACTGAGCACATGGCAGCCAAAAGGAAAATAGCCGAGAGAGGCTGAGAAGTGATGACATTACATTTAGAACACCAAGTTCCAGCATGAATGCGAACGGCAGAGCTTCCCCTAAACAAAAATGGAGATTGTAAGGTGTAGAGCTCAAATTTAAACCTGTTATGTTAAGATTTCTCTAATGCTTAAACAGTAAGTGCAAAATTTTAAAGTGATTACACAACATTCAGATTGTGTAAACGGTTAAGGACACATATTCTGCTTCATTTGTCTCTGTGTTGTTTATTTCAAGTGAGCACAGCCAGTCTCACCTTTTTTTTTCACTTGTGAGTTTGTTATCCTGCACCAGTGTTGGACAGTAACAAGTAAATATTCTTGATTACTGTACTCAAGTACTTCTTTGAGTATCTTTACTTTAATCGAGTATTTTTTTGGAGGGGTACTTGTAACTTTAACTCTAGTACACTTCAAAGTCAGATATTGTATTTTCTTCTCCACTACATGTCGAGGAAGCTGCTTGTTGTTCTTTTTGGCTCAGCTTAGCTTTGTAATCCACTGCTACTGTTTTTTTCTTTTTTTAAATGCAATTTTAATGTGTAAAATACCAGCCCTTAGGAATGAATTCGGACACCACTGTTTTAAAGATCTACATGACATTCCATAAATCTGAAAAAGTCAGGGCAGATATTATTTGTAGTTTTTTCTTAAGGAGTTAGCTGTTGCCATGAGGCTAAGTTGTTTAGTAGGATGAGTCATAGTCTCTTTGTGGCAATAGATGCAACCTTAAACCTCTATTCCATAGTGAAAGTGTGAGGAGAATCAAGACACCCTGTATTTTCTCTGGTTTGTTTTTAAATAAGAAATAATAATCAAAATAGCCTTCCTTATTATCTGTGGCATTTTTATGCTGACGTTCTTTACAGGTGGTGTAGAATTTGTAGCAGGTGGTTCTATTCATTAATACATCCAATGGTTTCTGGAAGTTCCAAGGTTTTTTAAAATTATTCAGAAAATTAGACAGAAATGTACTGATATTAGAAAATTTCGTTTGTATTTTGGAACACTTAAGTACTTTTAAATGCATGTACTTTTGAATACTTAAGTCTTTTCAGAAGTCAGTACTTCAATACTTTAACTTGAGTTAACTTCCCCACATGAAGATGTTTATTGACTCTAACAACTCAGGTTAGTCTAAAGTTACACGTATGTGAGATTAAACCTATGTTAAAATGTTGCTATTACATCAGTCTGTATTCATACTTTATTTGGATTAAACCTAGAGACAAAGTGTTACAAAGGTTAGCCAAGCAAAAGACAGAATTTAAGGAAAGATTCCATTATAGTCCCGCCCTTTTATCCATCTCGCAATCTGGAATTAAGTATAGGTTAAGGACAGAATGGCAGTCTGAGTTTTCATCTGGCAATCTTGTGGCCTACCCAAAACGCAAATGTCCTGCTGAAGTTACACCATTCAGGTAATTAATAGACAAAAGCCAAAGACTTGTGCAGGTGACAAAAAGTAGAAACCATTATAAAGCATATTTCTTCTAAACGTTATGGTTACATAGATCAACTACAGTCAGTATTCAAAGTCTATCAGAGTAGGTCGTCCTCTTTGCCCAAATTAAGTTTTCCTAAATACATGATCAAGAAATAACAGGAAAAAGGATTTTTTTTCTCTGCTGCGCTCTGCCTGCCACCTGACTATGTGATCATTTATACGTAGTCTGCACTTTCTATATTTGAGGGTGTGGGTACAAAGGCTGTTATGTTGTTAGAAATGTGAAGTTCAAAATACATTATTGACCACCCTTTCTTTTCTGGGGGGTTGTTAATTGTGTTATTTGGAAAAAGAAATGATAAATAAAAGTAAGGGTGGGGTAATATTTTTTGTTTGTACACACACACAAACAGACTCACAGACACACACGTAGTGTCACAAGATCCTTGTGGGGACTTCCCATTGACTTCTGTCCATTTCCTACTCACTTCTATGGCCTAACCAAGACCCTTACCCTTACCCCAAACATCACCAACACACACTTAACTCTAGATTTAACCTAAACTAAATTCACACCTTAGTCCTAAACCTAAGTCCGACCCAAAAAGAGAACTGTTCCTCTTGGGGACCAACCGCTGTTCCCCACATGTCCCTACAAGTGCTCAAAATGTAGCATATTCAAGCAAAATTCTCACCACAGGGTAACAAAGAACACCGACTTACATACAAACACACACACACACATATAACCCAAATTGCTTTTTGTGCCTTTATATTTTATCAGAGTCTCAGTTTATAATTGTGGGTATTGTTTCTCATGCAATGTGTATGTGTGCGTGTGTGTGTGCGTCTTACTGAGCAAAGGGTTTCATGTAGCTAAAGAAGCAGGCCAGTGTGCTCCCTTGTGGGGGTGATCTAACAAAGACTGGGTCATTTGATACAGACTGAAAAGCTAAAAATTAAATTGTCACAATCTCTCTATCAGTATGGCTTTCTCTGTGGGCAGGTATTCAAAAATACTTTGTCCATATGGTACCCTCTTATCAGACCTGAAGGCCTTTTATCTTTGACCTAGCAACATCTACTTTTTTGTCCTCTCCGCATGTTTGTATTAGAAGTGAGGCTATAATAAAACTTCTTTCCAATAGTTTGACATAAATACCTGTGTACAGCCTTGGCACCATTCCTTTGTGCACATACCCTTTCTTTTGGCATTTTCTGTTTCAAAATCGTGTCACTTTAACCTTATAAGAGGTGTGGTAAATATTATGTTATGCCATGAATATGTTCATATTTAGGCACTACAGACTATTGTTATTGCCTAGACTAATTATTGATTGACTGTTCTGTCACTTTTAATTGACTGTTGGTTATCTTTACTTTACAGTAAAACCAGACCCCCCAGAGCATGTGACGGCAACACCAATCCGTTTTAAACCTCGAAGGCTGGAGGTGTCCTGGCAAAGCCCTGCCACATGGCCCGATATTGACGCATTTCCTCTTAAGTACTTTCTGCGATACCGGCCGCTCATTCAAGAGAGATGGCAGCATGTGAGTACTGTCTTTTTCTATATGTATGTTACAAGAAAACTGTCTTTCACCAAAGATCTGTCCTTTTTACATGAGTAGCAAGAAGAAAGCTAATGCTCAAGCCAAACTGAAAATCCTATTTGCCAATTTACCAAAAGCTGTGTGGGGTAAATAGAAAACATGTACAAGACGGTTTTCTAGTCAGATGAGACCAGAATTCAACTAAACACATTATAACATTTTGAAATGTGGCAGTGGTAGCAGTATGTTGTGGGGATTCTAATCCTGCAGAAGGGTAGATATTGGTGATGGTTAATGGACAGATGGGTACAGCTAAAAACAACTGCTGAAGACAAACCTGAAGACTATAGACTTGGGCAGAGCTTCACTTTCTAGTAATAATCATACAGGTACAGCCAGAGCTTCAATAAAACCAATCTGATTAGATCATAAATCATTGTTGGAAGTTCAACATCCAGGCTGAATCTAAATGATATTGTGAAAGATTTGAAGACTGTGTTTTCAAGGCACACTCAATCTAGTCTAGCATTTCTTCAAGTATTGACTAAGGAGTGCTGCACTTGTACAAGCTTCTGCTTTGTATTTGTCATTTGCCATCAAAAGAGTGTCTTTTTTCTTTAAACTTCAAGTATGTCCTGCTCTATGTTGCTCTATTGCATGAAATCAAAGGATATAAATACATTTCTAAGACATTGATTATTACTCGAGACCCTATATCTATGCATGTTCAGAAATCAGGCTTAAAATAAATCAAAGAAAGCATTTTTTTGAAAGAAAAAAATATTTGCAGAGGAAAAGTTAATCTGAAGGAGGGAATAGCAAAAAATATCAAAATTTTGGCTATTGGTTCAGTTCCTAGAAACAAAGGCAGTATTTCTCAGCATCTATGGTGTATGTTACTCTATTTATGTAATTTTTGAGTGTTTACTTCCCCAAGGGTTCCTTATAGGAAAAACATATGTGTCCACTACAGATTTGCAGAGATGAAAGTTTTTACCACCTCGGCCAAACCTCATAGGGTTATTATGTTGATGTCAGTGGTTTGCTGAGGTGTTGTTGTGAGGGCTAAGGTTACAGATTAAGAAAATAAATAATTTATGTAACAATTGCACATAATTTGCACATAACTGGCATACTTGTTTTGGGGGGTATTCTATGCTATGGTTGTTTGTCACAGCAATAACTTTGTTTAGATTTGGAAGTGATGTCCAAATGAATGTAGAGTGATGTCTATAAATGGGAGTATTTAACACCAATAAGCATTGTTTTCTTTCATTTTTATGATGAGCCCTAGGTGTAAATGTTTCTGATATGTGTTAATAGGTTTTCATGAAGGTAAAGCTATAGCTGTGTAACTGAAAATGTTTGTGTGACAAAGATTAATTTAGGTTTTGAAGAAACCAGTCGAGCTAAAGGTAGTTTAATGTGACTGTTGGTTTCCCTCTAACATCCACACTAATTTTCTTTTTCACACCACATTTCCCACTCATTCAGCTGCTGTAATGAGTAAGGGGGTAATAGTGATTCAATTCTTTGTGGATCAAAGTGAAAATAAAATCTGACAAACAGTCCCAGTTTTGTTTCTCACTCTGCTAGTAATCAATCAATATATGAACTAACCATAGGAGAGAGACCCTAAGTCAATATTTGTATTGGGCAAGGACACATAATTTGGAAATTGCATAAATGCGTTTGATGACAGTCAAACTCCCTAGTGTGTCTGGGGTATGCTTTGATGAATGTGTTGTGATTGAGGTTCTCAGTTTCAGCTGTGGTGAGCATGGCTTCCTGAAGGTAATTTTGCATATTTTAACACTGAACCCGAGAGCCATTTGTTTTGTGCCAAAGCACAGGGACAGCAGGGCTTTATTCCAAAAAAAGGTTTAAACCCTTCTTTTTTATGATAAAGTAAATGTAGAGAGTGAAAATAAAGTTTTCTTTACTTCCAGTGATGTAATAGGAAGGTCCAAGAATGTCAGCATGAGGAGGTTGCAGAAATACCTTTTGCAGCTATAGTATAAAGCAGTCATTTTGAGCTAAGCAATGTATTTGTTTGTGCTTTCCTCTCTTAAAAACACAGTAGTGTTTTTAAGTTGAGTTGAATCCTAGACTTTGGGCCATTTTCACACCCTGTTTATCTTCCTTTTCCACCATGTTTCCACCACTTTGTTTAAGATTTCTGGTTCTGTCCCTTTTCCAAATATAATGTTTAAACCTTGAACATTCTATTGTTAAGAGTTAACTGGTAAATCAATGATCGTTTAGTATCATATCGTCACCCTGTTTGACATTTACTGTAAGATGCTGGTACTCTGCTTTATGATCGAAACTTTTGTGCAATGGCTTTCTCTGTAAATTAATTCAGATGTCTTTTGGTTCATTCAGATGCAAAGATGCAAGTTTTTCCATATATTTTTAGATATAAGCATCTTACTTCTGACTGTATCCTTTTTTACTGCAGTAAAGTCTAAGATGCTCTTAAGTTTTTTTTAAGAATTGTATGAATTGCATCTACTTTTTTGCAGGGATTTGCCTACTTCAATGCTTTAAGACAATGAACGGTCCTGGACATTGTACACCTGAGTTTTATCTTTTCTTTAAAGGAATGGTAGAGTTGAAAAGTTTTGGGACTATGCATGGATTGAGAGAGTTTCACAACTCGCCCAAGTCATTGCTTATTACTGTCTGTTTTGACATTGTGCCATCACACCAAAGTAAGACAGGGCTGCTGACTGCTTAATCACCTGGTTTTATAGAGGTAAAGGCAGTTGCTTATAATAATATAATACCACTTCTCTGTGGAAAAAAAATAATTCTAATTTCACTTTATTCCATGTGTACATGTAATTTTTGGTAGAGTCTGTAGATCAGATAGCCTTAATTATCAATTAGGCTACTTTGGTGTGGTTAAATTATATCAACAAGCAACAATATACATTTTTATTTTACATTTTGTCTTATTTATTGGTATCTTGGTCACAAAAGACTGATTACCGCCTTCTGTGTGGATGTGTTCATCATTTGGTTGCAATTTGTTGCACTAAACATTTTTCTTGAAAATCATTGGGATGTGACATAATTCTTTTAAAGAGTTTAATGAAGCACCTAAAACAAGAAGCGCTACTCATTAGCTTTAAACAATTACTTCAATCACCATAGCCTCAAAGGTTAATTAAAGTGGTTTCTGTTGCTCAGGAATTTGACTTTGATGTGGTTAGACAGCAAAGATGCTCGGGTTTGGCTTTCGCATGGAACATTATGAAATGTGAGTGGAGTCTGAAATGAAAGCTAGGCTGTGATCAGAGTAATCTTTAGAGGAAACCATCCATCCTCTTGAGGAATGCAGAGATGATGGCCCCAGATACTCAAGAGTGATGAAGATTCAAATGGATACAGGAAAATGAGGAAAAGTTTTGAAGTAGAGATGAATGGAGCGCATCAGGGAAGCAGAAGGGGCATTAATAGATAACAGGCTCTGGTAGATACCCCAAAACAGAAACTAGCAGGACAGATGAATGATACAGTCAACAGTGTAAAACTGCATAATAACTTTAGTGAGAAACAAAGATGAGTGACAAGCTGTATTCTTTGAAAGTCCTTTTTGAAAATTTATAATGCCAAAAATAACACATAGTTCAGAGATCATAATACTTGGAGCTGACACCAGAAAATAGGGGATGGTGAGAAAACTACAAAGAAAAAAGAAGAAAAAGGCATATGGAGAACAGTGCGATCACATGTAAGAAACATTCTGGGTGCCAGACAATTCAAGAGACATCAGGAAAAGGGAGGCTCCGGTGTGTGAGCTTTGAAAGGAAATGTCTGAAAGCTATCAGTTAGTAGATGTTTAAAGATCAAGGAACGCACATGAATGGACAAGGACTGAACGCACATGGATAAAAAGGCAGACAGAAAGCTGAAGTGACAAAACAATATGATATATTATGTTGTGTGGATCTGGTGGTAATTCTGGGTATGTAGATTTTTCACTTATGATCTCTCTCTCTCTCTCTCTCTCTCTCTCTCTCTCTCTCTCTCTCTCTCTCTCTCAATAGATATATGTATATATATTGTGGACAGTAAATTGTGGAATAGGCAATGGTATTCAAAATTTAAACTATACTGACAAGCTTTTTGTATTCATTATCTCATATAACAGATTTTTAAAGAAAGGTTTTTATACATTTTGTTTTCTCTTTCAAATTTTTATTGTGCATGTAATGTAACATGCTTCTCTTTGTATTTATTTATTGTCTTATAATGGCATTTTATAGCAATGATTTTATGTGTGAATGCAGTCTGACACATAGTTTAGACCATGTAGCAGCCAGAGTCTGTACCCAAATCAAATTTCCTTTAGGACAATTAAGTTTATCTTATCTTATCTTATCTTATGTCGGCTTCTTTCCTGTTTCCTTGAACCCTAGTTGCTGATGGCCGCTCACACTGAGTCTGGTTCTGCTGGAGGTTTCCTGTTAAAAGGAGTTTTTCCTCTCCACTGTCGCTCATGCATGCTTGGTGTGAGGGTCTGCTGTCGAGACAATAAGTTGATGCAATCAGCTGGTTTTCTTTAGATGGAAAAATCTGAACCAATCTGTCTATATTGTCTGGTTGAATTGTCTCTTTAAAAATCCCTTGAAATGACAGGTTTGTGAATTGGCGCTATGTGAATAAACTGAATTGAATTGAATTTACTTTCTAAAAATATTCGCTCAGGCCTAAAACATGCAAAGCTACAGTATACAGTGTGTGGGTGAGAGGAGAGGTTTTCTTTTTCATTAGGGATCTTTTGGAACAGAAAATAATTGTTCCCATAACAATCCACATTCCTTCCTGAGGTTAATCCAACATTTAATCCTTTCTTCAACTGTCTGTAACTTGTTTGGGTTAACTTTGTGGAAACCTTCACAGTTTGCCACTGAGTAAATTACAATCAATCTCTATTTACTGGATTGCATAGTTGAATACTTTTTTTCCTATGTGAGGTATTTACAGTCTTTGGAAATTGCAATAAATGTTAGCAAACCTAAATTACTACAGCCTTTTATCCAGTCTCCTAAAGGGCTGAGGCCTTGGCTATACTCACGGAAGCAAAATGTATTTCCTTTTTCTTTTGAAATTACTTACAATTTTTTTCTTCTTCTTGGTAATAATGACATTTTTAATTAAGCTTTATTGCTCACAAAATTTAATTGATGAATCTTATTGATGTTTTTATATTTAGCTGCAGTGTATAGTAAGTGACAGTTAGGAGTGACAAGTTGGGGTCACCAGGACTCCATACAATTAGGCATGAGCTATATACAGAGTAATTGTTTGTGAGGTATGGCAGTTTGTTTTTTTTATTTTTTTTATTACCTCTAAGATGCTACTTCTCCACTGGGAAGAAGCGGCCTATGCAGATACCTCAGTCCAGAACCGATACCTCAGTCCAGAACCAAAGAAAACTTTTTATAGAGCAAAAGTAGAGCCTAAGAAAAAACAATGGAATCTGGATGAAATTTTAATGCTAGGGGAAAAAGAATTCATCTGACCTGAGCAAACAAAAACCAGCTTGGACGCCAGTTTGCCAAAATAGCTAAATTTTTCCACTTGAGAAATCCTTTTGTTCTGGGTTCTCAGTTAATATATCTACAATGTGTCAATATTGGCTATCGTTTTTTTAACACAAAGTAAAAGCATGTGGACCCTATTTTTATTCTGGTACTTACAAATGGGTATGGTCTATGATTGAGTTTATTTACACATCCTAAACTTAAGCTCCCTGTTTTGTTTTTCTGATAAGGTAAACTAATTCAGAAAATTTTTTTTATCATCTCTGTAATATGAGTTTTCTTTCCATAATCTTCTCCTTTGCTTTGTGTTAAGAAATATATGTTTTTTGTCTCTATGACCATAGTTAGATTTCTGCCAAAATGTTAAATTATGGACATAGAAGGATATTTTAGTAAACAAAGTAGTGATAAAGTATCAACCCTTGAAGTTTAGACTACATTTTTTTTAAATTGATAAGGAGCATGGTGTACCCTATCTCTTTGTCAATCACAGCAGAAGATACAGTAGGCACCAGGCCCCAAGCAATCATGCAGGGATAACCAGGTATAAAATATGCATGGATAAAATGCTTGGAATAGATAAACCATTCAGTTGTTTTGCAATTCCACTGGAGCAAATGTTAAAAGGCTTTGTCATCTATATAACATGTAGAAGAACAAGATGCTGCGTTCTTTATTGTTTAACTGCCTTTTGTTTAAAATGAATCGGTGTTCCATAAAAATGGCATTTTCCTTGCTCCCAAGGTATAAACATTGTGTCTGCAGTATCTGCTACCTTGTTTTTAAGGTTAAAATAGGGCACAATTCTATGGCTTCTATTTATTGTATTTTACTCAAATGAGTGCTAAAAACAACAATTTAAAACCCTTTTAATCTTTTGCCACTTTTTTTTTATTTCCTTTTAGGTCTACACAGTCTTAAATATCAAAGGGTAAAATATGTTTAGACATTTTACTTCACTCCATGCATCATAATCAAAAAATAAGTATATCTGTGAATGTTTATTGAGGTTTTTTATTTCCCATGACTCTTTGTGTGACTGTTCCCTCACAGAGATGTGCACTTAAAGCAATATTCTAAAGAAGTATTTTAGATTGTTCAGTCTTAACCTCTTCTTATGTAACTCGATCGGCCCTTTAGGGATGCCGCTGAACTCCATTCTACCTGGTTTCAATATGTCTCATTGCATGGGCACACATAGTTTCAGTCAGATGCACCTATCCTCATAAATGCATTTATATAAAAATAAAGCATGATAGAAAAAAGAAAGGAAAAAATCAGGGTTGGATGAATAGTTATTGGAACAACTACCTCCTATTCTATTCTATTCTATTCTATTCTATTCTATTCTATTCTATTCTATTCTGCAATGCTACCCTGGATTTAACACACAGCTAATCAAACACATAATTTAACAAATCTGATTTCTAAGAGTTAAACAAACATCTGTTCAAGTGTTGTATTAAAGAACACATGTTTCTTTATACATAAAGGAGAGCAGACAAGTACTGATTTAAAAATACACATAGATGCAGAAGGGAACAATAAGCAAAGCAGCCAGAGATAAGAAAACAAGACATTTTAAATTCATTTTCCATCTAATTTGAGTTTGCTTGACCAACATAGTTTAATTTCCTTTTTATCTGTTTATTCCACATATTCTGTCCTGTTTCCTTCTGTCATCCCACTCCCTCCTTCTCCTTTCCCTCTCCCTCAATCAGTTCCTGTTTTTGTAGTAATTTCTATATTTTCCTCTATGAATTAGTATTAGTCCAAATTCAACTTTTCTCTGTCTTCCTTGCCTCTATATCATTACTACTATCAATATCTGCTACACTATCAGCCTTCCCATCCACCGTTAATACACTGACTTTCCTCTATTTCTGACTGAGCCATGTTATCTTGGTCCACATGTTACAGGTCCCATGATTTCTCCAGAGCACATATATAAATTATATTTATTTAATCAAGAGATACATTTGTTTATACATAAACATTTCTGGATGAGCACCAATTCTAACATTTAGATGCACCAATCATGACAAATATTTCACTCTACATTGTTGTTGTTGATTTTCTAATGAAGTTACAGCCAATCACTGACAATCACTTCAGTTTAAAAGGCGATATCTAGTAGACTTTCTTTTATTATTAGGTGGTCATCAGTTAACTTAGCCTGATAAACCAGACTAAATGTGAGATTAAATGTGTAATTTAGTCTGGCCCCGATGAATAAGACATCGGAAGATTGTTGATGAGAACAACCTGTTGTTTTTCAAACCACTGTCTGTGCCTATTGGCCAACGCTCTGACCAATGAGTGCAACTGACTGTGACGTAGGAAGCGCGACAGAAAGCTGGAGGGGGAGTGTAAACAAACAGCCTGTCTGTAAAAAGGCGAATATGGCCTTCTTAAAAATGAATGAGAGTAGAGCCTCTTCCTGCTCACGTTTTAACGAAAACCCCAAGCCTATTCCTTCAAAAACTGATTCCAAAGCTGAATCAAACGTGAGCTGTTCAATAGTTGTTGCCATCCAGCGTCCTACAGCTTTGTCGTCACGCCCACAAAACGCTGCCCGCTTTGCATCAAAAAATTCAAAAAACATCTCTGCGTTGTGATTGGCCAGCCAGTTCTAGGGCCTGGGGCATTGATCGAGGCTTGACCACTCACAGGCAAAAATGATATTTGCCGCTGGCGGGCGGGGCTAGTTTACAAGGCTCCAGTTAACTATCACAGGAGCAGAGATTATTTTATTTGGACAGACAATTTAGTATGAAGAAGAACAATTGCTAAAAAAAAAAATAATGATAAAATGATAACGTAAAGATTTGGCTGTCTGCAGTGTCCTATATTAATGATTAACACAATAAGCGTTCAAAAACATGAAGCCATCGTTTGTGTTAGTATCTCCTACAAAGTATATCATTACCTTATCTACAGGTGATTAAAAACGCTGGTAAGACCTCCAGGTTAAACATATTCCAAAATGAAATAAATAAAATAAGAGTAAAAATAGCAGTAATAATAATAATTGAACTTTATTGATATCACATTGGAAAAATTTACCTCTGCATTAATCCATCCCCTTGGGGAGCAGCGGGTTACCATCGTGGGGCGCCCAGGGAGCAGTGTGGGGTTAAGGGTCTTGCTCAGGGACCCAGAGTGGCAGTCTGTGGAGGTGGGGCTTGAACTCAGAACCTCAGGATTCCAAGCTCTATGCCCTAACCACTAGGCCGCCATTCCCCCAAAAATAACAACTTCACAACTTCTTTGGCAACAGACTTTATAAAACAAAACATCTTTTTTTTTTTTTTTTTTTTTCAAAATCTTTTAGTATCTTCTGGATTTCTTCTTTAACTCTTTTCTAACTCTTGTTTTCTCAATAAGGCTTCTACCCAGAGGAGTGTTGCTGTAATGACAGATTGAAGCTTTAGGTATGATGCATTCACTGACTGGCCGACCTTTCTGCGTCTACAACTGGCCAGTCATGCAAGATACTGACCGTTTTCTGTCACCTATTTCCCAGTGTTTGTCTACTTAAAACCAAGACCTTTTAAAATAAGGTATCATGACCTTTAGAGTTGACACTATGCTTCTTTACAAAAATGATTAGTTAATGTGAGTTAGATGTGTTGTTTGTTATGCTCTCTGATTTGGAGATGAAAGGGTTTCTATTATCTTTTTTGGCAGGGTAAGATGCACACTTTGTCTATTTTCTCTTCCTTTTGTACCTCCATTTACTACCTTACTTTGAGACCTTCCTCTTTAACGCTGTATTGTATTATTCTTCCTTGGTAATTAGTTGTGTTGCAATTTATGTTGCCACTCGTAACAAATGTGTGTGATAAAGAGATATTAGGCTTAGGTTTCACACAGCTGGATCTAGATAAATTATGAAATTATGATGACTATTTAAGATAAGTGCAAGCACAACATCCAAACAAAATTATATTTCCTGCTGCGACCCATTGCTGTATCTCTATATATGATCAAACATCGATGTATAATCTTTACTAAGAAAGATTAAGGGTCAACTTTCCATTACAAATTATGAGCCCCTTTTTGGCATTCAAAAAGCCAAAAGATAGCAGTTTCTTTACAACTAAAAAATTGTTTGCTTGAGTTTAGATATGCTGATGCTGAAATATCTTTATTTATACTTGCTAAAAAGTTCCAAATACAACACTAAAGCATATATTTGATGACAGTATTTTTATTTTTCTATATTTTATTTTGCTCGTGAAATAAACTTGACCATGATAACTAAGTTAATTAAAATAGATGAAGCAGATGTTCTAATTCAATTCCAAAACAACAAGGGAAGAAAGGTTTTACCCTGAAAAACTGAAAACCAATTGTTTTGTTTTTTATATATAATGTATAGTAATGGTTGTTGAAATCTTTTCCACCTAACAAATGATTTGCTTTTGTGCAGTTTCTGGTAGCCAACCACTACCCCTCAGTATGAATAGCTATTACTAAGTGGTAAGGACATGTGATGAAATGCCACTCACCTATAATTTGGTGTCTCAAAGCAGAAGAGATGCTTACATAAACATGACATTTCAGGTTTATTTTCCTCTAGCAGGTTGTTTATTTGTCAATAACATGAGATGAGTTTAAGCCTACAAAAATAGGATAAATGAATACCTCTGTGGTGGCAAAAAGGAATTATCTACTAAATAGATGTTATTCAACACAAGCTGTTAGATTTAAAATTTAAGCTGATTTTTCTTTATTGCTTTAACCTCTAAACATTTTTAAGTTTTGCCTTCATGAACCTGTGAACTCCCTCTTATAAGTTTCCTTTCCATCCTGCTCTGCTTCTCTTCGCAATCCGATGTTTCGCTATCGCCCACTCCGTCATCTATCCATGCCTCTTTCCACCCATGCATTAAGCCACCTGTCTAACCATCCATCCCTCAAGCCATCCATTTATGGGTACACATGATAAATGTTTAGACCTTGTTTGGGGAAAACATCCCATCTAAAGGACACAGCTTAAGACAGATCATTTATCAAATCCCATGGTTCCGACACACAAACGCAGTGAAGAGACCCACACCCTGCTAAATCCAGGGCTGTCACACTTGAGAGTCATCATCATTAAGCGTTGCTGTCAAAACATTACAGATGGAGACAATCTTGTGCATTAACTCAAAGACATTTTGTACTGATGTACTAGGAGTCCTAAAGACATGGTCAAATTATTGTGCTTTTTTAGGTAAAAAATAAAGTGTGCATCTACTGTGTAAAGGTTTCAGTAGGAATCTTTTATCACAGGTGCAAGAGCAGTCAAAGAGAAATAGATAAAAGGAAGGAAAGTCACAGAGAATCAGCTAGTGTTTACTCTGCAGTCTAAGTTAAATACTACCCTTTCCTCTGATTTGACTATGACATTACCAAGTCAATCATCTGTCCATCGCTCGAGTTTAAGTTTGATGAATTAGGCTTTTATTGATGAAATAATAAATGCTATGTTATGAGGATTTTGAGTTTTTTAAAGTTAAAATTTTTATCACAGTGGGAAATTATTAATATAACTTTGCATTAGATTTTGGCTAATTACATCACATACAAATACATCGACACATATATCCAGGTATATCTAATAAAGTGAAAAGACATAGGAATTACGTAACGTATGTCATTAAAATCAACAAGTTTCATGGACCTTATCCCTTGCACTTTATATTCTTGAAATTCTTTTTAAAGTTTTTTTAATTGCTTAAAGTATTGGTTTCATTAAATAAACTTTAATAAAAAATAATTTAAATAAACTTTCTTCACCTTTATTTGCTTATTCTGAACCAAATCTTTCTTTGGCTTTGTATTAGGGCCAATGTGCTGCAAAATAATCCACCCTTATTTTACTATCAAAATGTTATCAAGATTCTCAGTATCTCATATTTTCTTCAATTATATAATTATAAAGTCTGCTTGCATGGTCTATATCATGATAACCTAGCAAAGCTCACCACTGGCACTGTGATTTGGGGCTTGCGTGTTATGCAAGAGGATCCTGGTTATGGATACTCTGTTGAAATGCTGATGTTTTTGTTTTTTTGAATTACAACCTCATTTAAACACTAAGAAGACTAAGATAACATATGTAAGAATTTTGTTTACCTTACTTTGCAACAATGGGGTTGTGAAGCTCTTAGAAGGGTTTTGTGTTGTCTTATGGTATTTTTCTTGTGTACATCAAACAATTTGTTCATTTGCAGTGGTAGGAAGCCGCATTGCTTTCTGAACACTAGCTGACAAACAAAGCTGAATTGGCTCTCTGTCCCTTTTGCAGCTGTTTATTCGTGTGCTTTCTACTTTGTTATTCTGCTAATATAGCATCAACTAGTTTATATTTCTATTGCATGTAAGGATAAGTTTAGTTATTACTAACAAATAGCCTGAACATCTTTTCTCATTTTTTTAATTTTTTGTACTTTAACAGAATAAACATCAAACTTTTTTAATCAGTTGACTGTTTTTACATACTATAACATTTATGGTAAAAGGACATGACTTATGGATGCCACACACACTAACTTATACACAATTAAGGCAGAATACTTTGCCCAAGGGAACATTAACATTTGATTGATGGGGGTCCACTTCAAACCATTTTTTTGCAAGATACTCACTGATTTTTCAATCATAGACAACTGAAGGTAACAGAAGGCTTTTTAGTACCCAGTCCTCTGAAAATATGCTGCATGTAGTAGCCGTTAACACAATAAAATCTAAATATATGCAACTATTATAAAAATCATGTCATGACCTCCAATATACTCCGAATAAGCTGTGACACACCTACAATTTGCTTGATAAATATTGTAAAAAAAAAAAAAAGAAAACAAGCTACATAAAGTAAAAATGTAACACAGGAAAGAAGGGGAAATGAGGGGGATTCTGATATTCGTTTAAATTTTGTGACATGTTCATGCTTTACACTCTTGGCAAGAAAGCATAAGCCAGAATTAATGTAGAGCAAACTCTCCTCCTGTGTTGAAATACAACACGGGATTTTAAAGGTGGAAGGTTTAGTTCAGGATATTTGAGGGCTGGGTGTGTGTATGTATGTGGAGGTCGGATCCCTTTTACAGTAATTGCAGCCATGGCGATTGGGGTTTCAAAGAGAGAAATACTGTTTGAGAAATTACCCCTGGACCTAACATTTATGTGCATGTGTATGTGTGTGTGTAAGTTTTCAAATGGGTGGAAAGTGCTGTGGAAAAATGGAAGCTGTCAGTCAGCCTAATGAGACCAACCTTCTCCGTGCACACACACACACACTTAAACACACAGAAAGCCATTGGGGCAGTGGAAGTGCCATATAATTGGGTTTCCTTTCCAGGACAACAGACATGCTCACTGGATTAGATCTGACCACCGACGCCAATTCCCTCCATGTCTCCCTCTGTGTGCTTTTCCTCCTATTTGCATTCTGACTTTCTCTTTGGTATGTTTTATATCCACTTATATTTCATCTTTGTCAATTCCTTCTTTTGTGTCTATTTTACCTACTAATCCTTTTCTTCTGATTGGCCTTTCCACCTCTGATCTACTACAAATGTGAGAAACCTACCTTCACATGGTTATAGTGAAAGCAGGTGTTTACATACAATGTATAACAAGAGACATTATTCATTTTCTCGTAGCATCTAACTTTAAATCTGACAAGACATTTTGTGTTATTGGAGATTTATGATTTCCAATATTATTTCTATTATATAAATGCCTTGGGTGAGATGATTTGTTTACCTAAAACTATGATAACATTTTCACACATTGAAAAGTGTAACAGTCCCTCCTGCAGCAGAATGCTACTGTGATATGGTGCCCACCCTTTGCACCTTGAGCTTTTAATGCTGTTCTAAGGCTTCCAAGATTTCATATTTTTCATCCTATTATAACCATTTTTATGATTGCCATACACTTTAGAACAGTTTTTGGTAAAGTTTTCTGGTAAAGTATTCTAGCAAAATCAGATGTTGCGAAAAATGCTTTTCAATTTTTTTTTACACATGATAAGTTTCCAGGAGTTAAGGTCTTTATCCCATCACCTTCAGCTAATATTTTCACCTATTTTCCTATGATCTGTTGTTAGCAACCTCCAACCCCCAAATCTTACATAATATTAAGCATTTTGAAGCTTGCATATAATTGTTCTAACAGATAAATGTTTTGCTTTCAGTCATATGCAAATATCCAAAAGGACAAATGAGACTTGTGGAGATTCTTTTCCATATATTTTCACAATTTTATTTCTCTCTTACTTTTCTTTTTTGTGTCCTGTTTTGCCAATATGGCTCTCCAAATCGATGTCCCAGAGCTAGATGATAGCCCAACAGATTTTCTTTTACAAGCAGACTTTTTGGCTGTTGCCATAAGGTTCCACTTGGTACTTGTATATTAAAAATTATTTCAGGGGTAAAATCGATTACAATGGACATGGAGTCCGAAAAGGAGGTTAGAGATAGAAACAGGACAGAGCACATGAAAAGAAAAAACATAAAACAAAACAAAAATAGGCAACACCGAAGATATACAGTAAATTCTAGAAGTCTGCTTTCACACTTGTATGATAGGAGAGGGACAGAAAACAGAGAGCATAGCAAAAGCAAAAAGAAGACAACAGACAACCAAAGTAAAGTTAAAAAAAAAATGCTTCCAGACCAGCGGGTATTCCTTAAATATCCATGTGTATGGAAGGCAAAACCTATGATGATTACACCATATTATTTATGGTGGAATATATTTTTAGCTTGAGCTTAGTTTTAGTGTGTATTTGTGAACACCTGGAGCCAAACTCCCATGGTATGTAGCATGGGCATGCCTATGTATTAAGGATTTACAAAGCTTCCTTAGAAGGAAATTATGCTCAATAGCAAGTGTAGGTGGCCCCGGACTTGCCCTACAGAGCCTCCGGTTTAATAAAGAGGTACACCAGATCACTGGGACCAACATAGAGATGGCCACATTCACCAGGGAAGGGCAGACGAGAGCAACCAGAGCCCAAACCCCAAGGGACCATACCCCAAAAGGGCCCAGTCCCAAGGGGGCCCTACCCCAGACGCCCGTGGGTGCCGCCAGGGCCTGGTGACACCCAAGGTGGACCTGAATGTGTGCCCCGGGGCCCGAGGTCAATAGGCGCACTAACCCCTTAGTGGGGACTCCACGGTGCAGGGAGACCAGCCACCTGGAATGAGACAGCACCCACAGAAGTACCCAACCCCACAACTGGAGAACCATGAGCGGGGAGCATAAGATGGCTTTTTAGAAAGTTACTGCTAAACACTTATTTCTTTAAATACATCCACACAAGTATATATTGAAAACTCACTGGGTTCACTGGCTATTCCCTGTGTTCAAATGGTAATAGCAGTAATATCTTACTATTTCGACATTTAACACAAGTTTTTTTTTTTTTATAAATGAAATGACTTTAAACAGGAGGTCATTTTGCCTGATTTAAGGTTGGTTCGAATAATTGGTAACCATTCCATGCCAAACTTCCCCTTCCAAGAGATCTTAATATCAGGGCCTCTCGGACTGCTATCCAATAGTGCGTGCCGAACCCACCCCCAAGCAACTTTCCGTAACAACATCCGTGTTATGTCCTGCATAGTTCTGATGTTTTAAACAGGTATCCATACACATATGTAGAACTGAAAAACAACCTATTTTACCCACAAATATGCCAGTTTAAAATCCTACCCAGACTTAGAGGGGGACCTGACCCATGATCGCAATGCATAAACACAGCCGCTCTTTTCATTAAGTGCTTTTAGTAAAAGAGTGCTTTATCATTTTAGCTCGGCAGAATACTGTGTTAAAACCAGAGGCACAAGCACCTTGCTTAATGCTGTCATGCCAGCGCACACTGTGCTCCCAGGTGACCAGTGGTAAACAACCTGAATGCTGAAGGGGCTTTTCTTGCTCTCACAAACACATACAGACACTCATATCAGCAGGCATAAAATACTTCAGTGAAAGCAAGCCTCTTTTGAAACAACTATGTATTAAATAAAAACAGTATAAGAATGAAGTTAACAACTTAAAG
>NW_015150776.1:252135-266542 GCF_000732505.1 Cyprinodon variegatus
ATAAATTATAAAATCTTAGTCATAACTTTTATTCTTCCAACTGCTTTTTGTTCATTTATACCTGTGCCTATGAAACAATATCATTTTATTTTCTTCTCATTGCTGATCGTTTACTGTGACACCTGCAGAAGTCTATTCTGCACACAAACCTTTTAGTTGCAAAAATAGAAAGAAGGTGAAATCATAAAAATGAATGTATTTTTTTCTTTAGGTTTAGAAAGATTATCCATCTGACAGCCAAATGCTCTGAGTGAAATCACTTAGTGTGTGATGAGATTTACCTGTCCTGAGGCTAGAGAGAACACACTGCGACTAAAACTGTTCTACCCCGACTTTTTTAAAGTCATATATGGTGTTACACTGTTAAGTTTTAAAAATCACTTCACAATTAAAGAATTTTGCAGTGTGAACCAGGCTTTAATGAGACACTGAGAAAAACAAAGTGCTTCTTTTTACTCATCATATGTAAGGTTTCAACATGAAAGTAAATGCTTTAGATTCTCTTTTATAAGTCACAGTAAGAACATTCAGTGCCATTTTACAAAATCTATAAACATTTATGACTCACCTTTAGTATTTATAGAGGTCATTTTGTGATCCTGGCACCCTTTTCCTCTTTAAAGCATTACAATCAACATGTATAAGTAGATGAGATGAGATTAAACTTTATTGATTCTGCAGGCAAAACAATTACATATTTTGTTAAGCTAAATACAAGTGCCAGACAGAGTAGGTATGTGTCAAGGAATAATAGAAGAGAGAAGACGAAGGAGGGGGGAGGAGTAAAAAGCCTGCTCTTTTTTTCTTACAGCACCTTATGGATTCCCAGAGGACATCTTCTCCCTCTAACACTCATATTGTCTAAGATTTGTGCAGAATTGCATTTGAGATTATAAGGGTGTTTGTTTGCGCATGCCTTGTATTGTATGTGTGACACGGACCCTGCCCACATTTCTCCATTTTGTATACAGACACTCACACAAACACATTCATTTCGATACTTGTGTTTAGCATTATCATTTCACAATTCCTCAGTGTTAGTTCACAGTGTTGCAAATTTTATCTCAGAAAAAATATATTATAACCTGACTTATTATTCAAAGACAGAAGATAAAAATGCAGTTGAATAACTGCAGTATTTTTGGTGGGTTATCAGGCCGTTTCTTTTTCTTAAAAGCTGTGATGCAAAGCCCAGATTCCTCCCAGAGTCTGTCAACAGTACGGTATCATGCACAAATCGGGCCTTTGTGAAAGAAAGCGATATGCAGGGACCTTTAACCATTACCCAGGGTTTTGAAGCCCCTCCATATGTGTTGAGAGAAAATCTCTAAGTAATTTGCATGTCCCAGGTCTACAATTTCACAGATAAAATATCCTGGTTTGGGAAAAGGACTTTCAGATTGTCCCCAGATTGCTCAGAGGCAGGGTAAAAGCACTTGTTCAAATTGAATCCTGGTGGCGGAAGACAGGGCAATCAAAAATTATGATTAAAATTTGATATATTACAATCTCTGTGATACGAGATCATTTTTCATGATTTTTAAGGCGAGAATTTAGCTGTGTGAAGCAATTGTCTGCTTGGTTTATCAAGATATATCACTGCTAGACTGATCGAACATTTCAGTGGTGTCTATAACCTAGATGGTATCTAACAGTTTATAAATATCATAGAGAATAGAAGTAAAATTGAGGTAAACAAGAGCAGCCAATGTTTTATTTTGTTTCATTTTTACCCTATTCATTGGACTGGAGGTGTAGTGCAGTTGTTGTTACAACATATATGTCAATAAACTTAAATATGTTTTTCACAGACCTAAGAGCAATGGAAACAGACAGCAATAAATTTAAACACAAGTCATTTTATCCAGGAAAAAAACAGATTTCAATAGAGACTCAAATAAGTCTGCTCTGTTGTGAGGAAGGCAAACAAATGAGGAATAAGGCTCCTTGGAAACCACAGCTGGCCTACATGCAAAAAACTTTTTGGAGAACGACTGATATTGTGCATCACCTTCAACTCACCATCCGAACTATGTAATATGGTGGTGGCAAAATCAAACTTTGGGAAGCTTTTCTTCACCAGGGGTACAGAACCTGATAAGAAATAATAGAAAAATGGAAAAAACTCTACACAGGGCCAAATAAAAAAGAAAAGCAAACAAAAAAACTATTTGGGGGGTACAAAGCCAGAAACCTGGGCAGACATTCTACATTCTTGAGTTCAAACTCCCTAAGTGTACAGTCACATCTGCAATGGAGTATTCTAATTCTACGTATTTCCATGTGCTAGAGTGGCCAGTTAAAATAGGGATCTGTATTTCCCAAGAAGAATCTTTTGCAAGATGCAATCCGTACAGTTTGACAAAGCTTGAAAAAATGCATCTGCAGATTTATAAAGCTGTTGAATTTGTTGTTTTTAAAACCATTCCTCAGAGGATATTGTTCTCTAGGTTTCAGACATGCAACTGCTTCATCACACCTGAATCTAACACTTAGGTTAATAGTTGGACTCTGCACAGCTGGATTGTGTTCTGAGATGTTCACCAAAATGATTAAGGCAGACCAGAAATACTTATAAAAGTTGAACCACACTGCTCCCTAAGGGCTAGATTTGGAGACCCCAGTGTAAGAAAAATACATCAAAAGACTTACAGCTGTACAATGTGAATCCCAAAAATATAAGCTGTGTTGATTTTGTACTTTACATCCCACTAAACTGAACACAGTTGTGACCAAAATCACCTGGAACCTGATTTCACCAGTAGCTTGTTATTTGATCATAATACCCGTACCACTGTATAATTTTTGCCTGCAACCGGTGTTTGCAGAGCTTCAGGTGGGAGTTTCCCTCCTCTGTTCTTCAAGAAGAGGAAACCCATACTAAATTTGACAAATTAGCTCCCTAAATACATGTGCATCCTCTATCTTTCTTTAATGTTGTTAACTTCTGAGCAGAGTTTAAGGCTTTATGTTTCACATTACCTTCATGTTAACAGCCTGTTTGACTTCCAACATGCACACTCTGTTTGAAAAAGGGCCAAGTTTTTATCTGCCTAACCAAGCGCTACACTTTCTAGGCTTAATTACATTAGCGGTATGCTGCAACAGCGTCATTTCAGGATGCGTGCCGGCTGAACTCTGTTTGCAACTATAGTCACTCATCATCATTGTAGAGTATATTGCATGTGAATGTGTGTGTGTTAACAGACATGTGGGCTGCCTTTCAGGCAATTATTTTACAGTTGTTTATATGTAGTCCAAGCGGCGTATCCAGCCATTGACCTTATCGGCATTTCTTACTGACTTCAATGTGTAAGTGTGTGTTTGTGTGCGCATTTCCACATTAATGTCTATGGTGTGAAAAATTTTTCAGAGATTGGCCTTTTACTCACATCTGTTTAATTTTGTGTGTGTGTGTGTGTGCAGCACTTTGGCCAACTGCATTTTCTCTTAAATGTGCTATTTACATGGATTAAATTTGATTTAACTTCATTATTCATAGTTTTCTCTGTATATAAATACGTGGTTAGCCTTAACTTTATTTAAAAAAAAATACATCCTTATTTATCAGTATTTATTTCTCCTCTGATGATACACACTGTACTATAATAAATGTAGAGTTATGCGGAAAAGTAATTGCTCCCTCACAGCTTAGTTCTGATTTGCTTTTATTGGCATTTATTTTCAGTAAAAAGGTTTTGATATCAGACACATATCTGAGAAAAATGCAGTTTGTTTAAGAGATATTACTTCCGTTATTAATAATAAGGGGAAACCATTATCCAAATGACCCATTCTCTGTGTGATTAAGCAGTTGCCCTTTTAACCCAAAACTTGGGTGTCCTATTCATTGAGTTATCACTTTCCATTGAAGATTTCAAATAACTCAATTATAAGCACTATTAACACTGCCAGGGATCTTGGAGAAATCATGGTAGTCCATCTACCCTGGGAAAGGTTGACTGGAGTTCTACGTATGTTTTCCCCTTTTGTAATTTAACGCTCACACTGTGGTTTGCTGCAATTTAAAAGCCTTTCAAACTGATAGATGTCAATGACTGTGTTTCCAATTTGTTGTTGAATTTCTTTAAATTGGGACATGACGTCTTGCCATTTAAGATCTTATATTGTAGCCTTTTTCTGTCATTCCCTGGATCCACAAGGCACCTGGAAGTAATCAGGCCTGGTTACCCTTTTCTTCTTCTTATAAAAAAAAAAAAGCTATTCCAGTGATTAAATGACCACTTGTCCAAAGTGTACCCTGACTCTTAACCCCATGAGGGGTGAGAATAGGCACCAGAATCCCCATGATCCTCAAAGGATAAGTGGATACAGACAATAAATGGATGGATAGATTAATGATAAAAAATAAAAAAAAAAGATCAAACCATCTTCAACAATCAAGCATTACCAAATAAAAAAAATGGGATTTAATACTTTTTCACAGAAATGTGTGTTGCAATGCTGTTTGAGCTTCTATGCATCAGCACTTAGGTTTAAACCAGTAGGAGAATATGCCATAAACTGCTTGGAGATAAACATTTCCAGAGGGGCGCATATATTACCAGGACACCAAGTGGCTAAACAGGGAGCAATGAAAAAGGCATTTAATCTCATGTATTACAGGAGGATGTCTGGGTGGGTGGTGATGCAGTTGGGAGATGGATGGAAGGCTGTTGCCTTTGCTGCCAAAAAGGCCTTTGTACCGTGGTGGTGGTGGTACGTGGTAATGTGATAAAAATGTATTTGTCTCTCCCTGCTCCCTGTGTGTGGCTGCGTATTTACATTTCTAATGTGTCTGGAAGGCTTATCTGCTCAGTGTTGATTAAAGGTGAAATAGTGCATATGTATTGCAAGAGCTTTCCCTTCTGTTCACATTTACACAAAGTGAAAAGATGCAAAACACGCAAAATTTTACATCAAACATTTAAAAAAAATTTGCTTAAACCATGATCCATTATCTCAAACCAAATGTACTGGATCCATTGCGTGATATAATATGATAAGGGTAGCTAATGAAGTTAAATGGAAAGAGAGATCAACAGCAAGATTCTGAATGATGGTCACTATCAGCGTTACTTTGCGAACAAGAGTCATCATGAAAGTCTTGGTATAACAATTCCCTGTAAATCACAGATACCTTAATCCCATAGTGAAATAGATACAAGTGCAAATAGGGTTGTAACAGAGGAACTCTTTATGAACCCCTTATTAACTTTATTTACAATTGTGTCAAAAACTGAATTATGCCATTGCCATCAAAACCAAAATAAAGTGTTTTATTAAATATTGTGGAAGTGGTGGCAAAAAGGTTTTAGCATTTAGCTTGGCTGCCAGTGGTTCTGAGTTCAAGCCCCACTCCCATGGACTGCCACTATGGGTCCCTGAGCAAGACCCTCAACCCCACATTGATCCCTGTGTGCCACACAGTGTGAGATGAATAAAGTTCAATTATTATTATTGTTATTATTATATGGTTCTCGCAATTTATGTTTACATTTATATGTATAGTATATATATCTAATAAATCAGACATTATGAGCAAAACTTCATCCTTATGACTTACAATATAACTTAATGTGTTTACTATAAACCAGCAGGCCGTATGTGGTGATTTTAGGTGAAGTCACAATGCTGGTCTATAAGAAGGAAATGTTTAAGTTGCACAAATGTAGGGTACATTCAGCAAGGTTGAACATAAACATATGTTTGTAGCATTGATTTCCTCATGTTAGGTAGTACTGCTTTTAGTGGCTTTTTTACATAATTGTCACATGTTTATCCTAATCATTTGTAAACCAGTATATTAATATATAAGAGATACTCATTGTTTGGTTTTTCTGCATTTCAAAGTTGGGAATTTCAGCTGAATAGTAAAGTCTTCAATTCATGAGAGGAGAGGATTTTCTTTTGCGTAATCTTAGAGTCTTTCAGGAGACATTTGGCAAACTCCCAGGAGGCTGTCAGGGGTCTTTCAGTTTTGTGTCTGGCACCTCTTACTATAAAGACCTGATTGATGTAGTGCTGCTTGGATGGCTGTCCCTTCTTAAAAATTCTCCCATCCTGAAAAAGAAACACAATCTCATTCACAGTGACAGTTTCCATTTTAGAGTGATGGACACTTTTATGCCTTTGGCTTCTTGAAGCGCTGTAGAAATCTTATTGTATAATTTCTCAGATCTGTTTTCTGACAAAATCCAGCCTTTGCCTTGTTTTTACTCTGACATGCAGTTCTCTCTGTAACTCTCAGGGTCAGGAACACAGGAGCAAATAACTGAAAGGCTGATGGTGATAATATGGCTTATATAATCATTTTATCTCTTAAAAAATATTTCATCCATCCTTAACTTTAGTTGATTCACTGTCTTTCTGATACTAACCCTTAAGAAGCAATCTAGAGTCCCTCTATGACTTTACTGAGGGACCAACAGGATCAAATCAGATTTAAAATAAACGTGGAAAGTTTACTAATTTACAAAAAGGTTTGGTAAAAGTTAGATTTCTGTTTTCTTGTAATTGAACACTGAGTGGGACACAGTGTGTTCCAGTTTTACAATAAGTGTGAGGACCAGCTTCAGTTTTTAGCCTTCGAAGTAAGGACATTTTACAAAGTGAGGAAATTTCGGCGGGTCTTCAGAAGCTATTGTACTAATAGGTAGGTTTAGGAATGAGGTCTGAATTGGGTTAAGTTAGAATGATATATGCACCGGTAATGGTTAGATGTATGGTTATTGTCAGCATTAGAGCATACTGTAGGAAGAATTAAATTGACTGAATATCAACCTACCTATTGTCAAACAAGAATGTCTGTATGTGTGTGTGTTGGATTTTTTTTTTGTCACCTTTGTGGGGACACTGTAAGGCCATTTTTTTATACATATGCTACAATGTGGGGACTTACAAGTATTTATAGGGAGCACGCAACTGGTCCTCACAATGAAAAGTTCTCCTCTCAGATTTAAGTTTATATCTAAGGTGTGAATTCAGTTTAGGTTAGGGTAACAATCTGAGTTAGGAAACACATATGAATTCAAGTCAACATAAAACATGGAAATTAGTGTATGTTTAACCTATGTAAACTGATTAACCTGATTAAATAACTAAAAATTAATTAATTAAAGAAAAAAACGTAACTATAAAACTGAATAACACAAAATTGACTTGATATTAAGGTAAACGTATACATCACAAAAACACCCCAATTATTTGAAGTTATTGGATGCAGTATATCCATCTTATCTTTTAAAAAGCAGTTCTTTTTGTGTGTATATATATTGTTTCAGCTTTGTGACTACTTTGAGGTTGTCTCAGTTATGTAATGCATTAAAGGTTAGTTAAATCAAATGTTTAGATTCAATTCTGAGATTCTAGAATTAGTCCAGCAACTTTATCCATCTAATACAGATATACAGTAGAAGTTTCAATTTCTTTGTGCAAAGATATTGTTGGTTGCAGGATGCATCTGGCATTCACATAATCATTTAATTTGACTTCAGGGGGCAAACAGAAAGAGCAATAGCCTCCCCTCTGTATTTTTTCTTCACCATTTCAGTAGCAGGCCACAGGCAAATAAACACACACACGCATGCACACACACATGCTCTAACCGTAAATTACAGAGGAGCAGCAAATCATTTTCCCATTCACTCCCCTGTTACTCAAATATTTAGTTTATTCTCTGTCAGAAAATTATGTGGCACTAATGCCAGTTCTCTCTGGTATAATCATCAATTATGTATTCGGCTCTGTAGGAGTTTTGTATGTGAGGAGAGCGGAGGCTGAAGAGGGGCATCAGGTTACAGTCAATTCATCAACATAGTGTAAAACACCTGAAGGTTAAAGCCACACACTTGACCTATTCACAGAATAGTGAATAGGTCTTCCAACCATAAATCATCGGAAAGCTAAAAGCTGAAGCTAGTATTTCTATACCATGCTCATAATTTATGGACACAGCTACAGAGGAGAAAGACATCCGGATCAAATGTTGACTCAAGATCTCATAGTTGCCCTTTAAAGCTTGGAATTTTCACATATTGGACCACTTTATATCCCCAGGGTCATAGTGCCCACTCCATATGAGCACTCTCAGGAACAATTAACAGATGATAATTGTATGCACCAGTAGTGTTTTCTTATGAAAATTCTGATATATGCATGGATAATGTTCATAATACTTAACTTAATTCCAATATAATGTAAATTGCACATCCATGTTCTTTCTTGATCTAAATTTGCAAACGAATTTGTCTTTTTCTGTTGTTTAGGTGGAGCTATCTGACAGCACCTCTCATACCATCCTTGATGCCTATGCTGGGAAGGAATACATTATCCAGGTACCCAATTTTTTTTTTTTGTTACTATTTCTTAAATCTCTCACAATATATTGGAAATTGATATTTAGGCAACAGTTTACTCATGATTTAGTTTGAAACACTTTTGTTCCTACGATCCTTATATTTAACAGTTAGCTGCTAAGGACACAGAGATTGGAACATGGAGTGACTGGAGCGTTGCTGTCCATGCTACACCCTGGATTGAGGATCCTCTGCCAATCACCTCCACAACTGAGGTGGACTTTCCTACTGGTAGGTTGAAGCGTCGATAGGTTTCATTTGGTAAATCGAGTCTGCTCCTTAGAGGTTGCAAACTGGCTTTGGTGAGTGCATATGTATGTATGTTTGTATGTGTATATATATATATATATATATATATATATATATATATATATATATAGAAAATTAGGAAAATAGTATGTTTTGTACCAAATAGAATGCCGCATTACTTAAATTTTTTATTCTTTTTTAGCATTTACCTCTTGGAGCCTTTTCCATCTTTCTGCAGCTATTAAGCTGCATCTATTTATTGAGTTTGACATGGAATTATGTTTTGCATAACATTTTTTGTTAAGATACCAATTGGGTACAAACTAAGCCTTGCATTAAGGCTTAAACTCCTTCTTTCGCAGTTCAAGGTAAAAAGATCTAGCAGCCTGAAGACAAATTGACACGTAGCAACCTGAGTTGCATGAAACTGCCTCAGGGATAAAACTGAGCTATCTTTTAGAAGAACACTCACCGATTTCATCAAACTCCAGACTTGGCCTCATAAACTACAGCAGGCTTTGCAGGAATAATAATGATTTTCCTACATTTATGTTACTAATAATAACAATCTAACTTTGATTAATGTTACACTACTCAATAATTTTAAGTATATTCAGCAAACATCAAGGTTTGTATGTTTATTAAATCAAAATCTGTCAACATACAGAGAGCCCTGTACATTCAAACGTGCATTCAAAGGATTAACACCACTACATAATATCTAAAGGTATTGCAATAGCAAATAAAATGACTTTTATCATAGTGACAACAGTTAGGCTTAATGCAATCCTAACCTGTACTAATAACTTAATGGGATGTCCTCTAGTATAACAGAAACAGAAAAACAAACCATAAAATGTTTTACTTTGGTGTTTTTGTTATTGTTTAGTACAAACTACATGTATTGAAAATGGCAAAAGTATACATGGGAAGGAAATCTTCAGTAAAGTAAGTTAGTTGCTTTCGAATATGACAATGTCACGACAAGTTATGATATAGTTAAAAGGTAGATAAAGATGTCAAACTTTGATATTATTTTCTAATAAAAAACAGTTCTCTCAAAGACTGCACTGCAGGCATGAATGGCAGAGCAGATGATGTTCCTTACTGGAACACAGCAGTTGGGAAGAAGCATAACTCTTTATGATTGAGTTATTTAGCTGTGTACAGATCCCTGCTGCTGAATTCGATTCAGGCGAGTGCAGGATTGTCATTGTTCTATAATCAGATCAGCAGATGAACAATGAAAGTAACTAGCTGTTGCAGTTGTTTTTGGACAAGCGGGTGGATATGATAAGTGGTGCAAAACAGGCCAAATTTAAACTTCAACACATAGTTATACAACAACTGGTCAGTATCGAATTGTAAAGAGATATTACTTACCCTGAGAGCAGTTTCTCACTAGTGATGATTTTTGGCAAAAGCCAGATAGTTGTTTGTTCCCTTTTTAGCTCTCTGCAGATGTGGCCTTAGAAAGCTCCCTTGTTTGTCATTTCAGCTCAGTCTGTTTCCTCTCATGGAATCAGGAAACACTGATTGTAGCTATAGTGAGTGATGCTTACAGAGTTTGAGATGATTTTTAATGACCTCCTGGGTGTTTTGTTGTTTTTATTTAGCTAATTTGGAGATTGTTATTTGTCAGTGGTCCTGCCACATTATATTATTTGTTTATTTTATGTTATCCTCAAGATCATTGTTGGTATATTTTCTGCTTGGTTTGTGGCTCCTTTGTTTCTAGTTTGGCTGCGTTTATATTAATTATTTATCTTCCCTCGTTCTGCCTTTTTACTCTTCTCCAAAGCTGTTCCTAATCCTCTGATTAACTCACCTGCATTCAATGTCGCTCTTCACTCTTACCTCTATATATAGGCTCATTTGTTTTCATTGATATATGCTGGATTCTCCCCGTGATCTGCCTGTTTTATGTCCTGTTCTCTGTTTATAAGTTGTGTAGGGTTTTTGTTTAAATCACTAAACCTCCACTTTCACATCTCAAGTTTTTGTCCTTTACATCAACAAGGCAATTCATGTAGCCATTTAAATCAGTTATTCCTCATTCTCATGCTTGGATTAGATAAGCAAAAAATCTTCACTTTTAATTCCTGAATCCACGAAATTGCTGCTAATTGCCGATTCATTATTTCTCAAGATGGCAGCCTGGTGTTTTTTTTTTTTTTGTTTTTTTTTTATAAATTGTTACCACCAACTGTATTTTACAAGATGGAGTCTATATCTATATGCAATTATGATCCCTATTGAAGATCAGGTTGAATGAAAATTTTACAACAGGTGATGATCTATCACCTCAACCAAGCTAAGATTCCTATTTCCTTATGTATCCAGTCAAAATGTTTTTTCTTATTTTAATTTCTTAATTGCACAAAACCTAACCTAAATGTTTACCGTGCTCATAATCTTTCAGATAGTTGACTACAAACAGACCTGCTTTCTGTGTTTCTCTGTGTCTGTCCGGTAACATGTGGCAGTAGTTTTACAGCACAAGGGTGACTTCTCTTGGTCAAGAGCAGCACTGCAGAGCTAACGTCACACAATCCTCAATTAATGAACATACATGCCTGGAAGAGCTACAAATACAGGCCGGGAAACAACAAAAACAACCCATATTTTAAAAATGCTGGTCTCATAGCCATTAAGACCACATTTGTGTCTATGAGTTTTTTTTTTTGCTGTTGACAGATTTTCCCAGCTGAACTGTGTATGGGGATGAATTCATACTTAGATGAATTAATTAGGTGACTTCTAAAGGAAAAAAGCAGCACTGCACACCTAACATCACACAGTCCTTCCCCTAATGAGAAAATGCATGCCTGGAGAGGCACAAATCCAGGCATCCACAAAAACAAACAAAACCAAACATGTGACATCCTCTGACACATTTGTTTAAATACAATCACAAAGTAAGAAAACCACACACAAAGAGCATCACACAAACACAGTCCTCCCATCAGACCTAACATGCCTTGTATGCTAGCACTTGAACACTCTGTACACAGTGTATTATCCCTGCTCTCAAGGAAAGAACAGCAGGTTATTGGGATTCTCCTCATGTGTCTGCCCGTTCCAGCTGCCACCTCGCTGCTTCCCTTCCTGCTCTCAGCGTCCTCCTCTCTCTTCTCCACTTTCTTTTTCTTTTTTTGCCTATAGGTCTTTGTTTCTTTCAATCTTATTTCTATTAATCAGAAACTCCTCTTACTTTTGGGCCTTGCCACAGTACACTTGGAGCAAATCTCCCTTTTCTGCACTCCTTAAAGATGTGACTTGGTGGGTCACTTATTCCAGCTGTGCGGACAATTCTGTGTGGCAGCTACAATTGCTCTGCTGAAGCGATTTTATCTTTACTTGTTGTGTATGATTTTGACGTAGACCTGCATAGGGGAGATAAAAGGGTGAGGCAGAGTGCTTTGTAAAGGTATGAAACAATCCATCCAATTAGAAAGACAAACAAAATTGTGGGGTTGCATAGTTTGTAGCACCATTGCCTTGTGGGTTCAATTCCTGTGCCAGGGTCTTTCTGCATGGAGTTTTCATGTTCTCCCCATGCATGCTAGGTTCTCTCTGGGAACTCCTGCTTCCCCCCATAGTCAAAAAACATAACTGTTAGGTAATTGGTTTCTCTATATTGTCCTTAGGTGAATGTGTGTGAATGGTTGTATGTCTCTGTGTTGCCCTGCGACCGACTTGTGACCTTTTCAGACTGCCGGAGATAGGCACCGGCCCCACTGTGACCCTGACGGAATAAACGGGAGAAGATGGATGGATTGTATTTTATTTGAAATGTGTATGAAAGTCTGCCACAAAAATAATGCATCATTGAGAACTTAAAAAGAATTACCCTGATTTACAGTAGATTCAGCCCCTGAATTTTCAGTCTACCTATGTCAACCTTTCACCCCTGCCTCTGATACTTTTAGCTTTTTGTTCAAGAATACCCTTATTTTGAATCACCTTCCTGTCCATACGAAAAGATGTTAAAAGATGATGCTACCCTCAATATGTCTCACCATGGGATTCTGCATCCAGACTAACTAATCGCTGTTTTCCAATACTTGTGATCTATCGGAATTTGCACGGTTCTCTAACTGTGCTTTAAGTGTGCTTTTTATGCATTGCTTTAAGGATCAGGGTAGTAAAGTCCACAACTCTGAGTTTTGCAGTTGACAGATTTTCCCTGCTGTGTAGTGGATGGTGATGATATTAAACCTTGATTAATTAATAGGGTGACTTCAAAAGGCAATATTTTGCCTATAGATTTTATCTAGGGTTATCAGATAAAAGAAGCCTAATTTAAACCCACTTAACACTTCCAAGGTACTGTTTTCTATTCTTTAAGAAAAACTCAACTTCACAATTTTGTATTACTTTATGTAGGTCTCACAAAAATTATTAAAATATAGTGAATATGATGATTTCATTTAGCAAAAGTGTTAAAAAAAAAGGATTAGGGTTGAAAATTCTTGTTTAATTTATGTTTTTGCTAAAGTATATGTATGAATGATTTTCTTTTTACTATGAGAATCTTTTTTTTCTTATTTATTATAATCATTTGTGCATCATCTTAAATGCAGCCATGATGCGTTTTCTGTAAAAACGTTTAGTTTGCAGCAGGCTTTTTGTAAAGACAAGCTTTGCATCAGTTAATCATAGGTTTGCTCTCACACTTTAAGGAGAATCCCCATTAGTATAGAGAAAGGACACTATCAGATTTCCTGCCCCAAAAACACCAAACGTTCTGCTAGAGCAGCTAATCACCATCTCCACCCTGACCAATATTTACTGGCTGCTCAGCCAAACAGTAATTGAGCACACTTCCTTTGACTTATTGATTGTGTTGGTGAGTCTAAGCAAAGGCCTTCTCTATCTCCTTTCTTTCTTCTTCTTGTCTGTACCACATTTTCTGCTGTGTCCTATTTTTGTTTGTATGTCTCCTAGTTTGAATCTGCAAAGTCGTTAGCGGTTCTGTTTCTTGGCATCAAAAGACTTCAGATGAAAGGTATTGCATGGTGACAGACATGACATTTAGAAATCCCGTCTCCTGATATTGCTGCTTACCCATCACGTTCTGGGAAGTAAAGAGACGATCCACAGCAGTGCTTCTGTGTCATAGCTCTCTTAGATATAAATCTCTGCCCCTCTCAGAGACAGAAACTGGACACTGTCTAGCACCAAGCAGGCCAGGCAAGATTAGAAATTGCTAATATATTTCAGGTCTGATGTTATTTATAAATGTTTAGATTGTGTTTCATAGCATGCATTAGACCCAAGGTGTGGGGGTCAGAAAGCACGTGCAATGATAAAGTTTGATTCAGGTCTTTTTAAGTCTTTTTTTTCATTGCTCTCTCTGAAAAAGAAGAGATTCAATATAAAGTAGAGGACACACATCAGCTAATCAGAATGTGCTAGAATGAAATCTGCTTTTTTTCATGTTTAACTATGAGGGTGACAGAACGGTGGTACATTGAATCTCTTCCTACTATGAAAACAGTCAGATGTGTTAAAAAATAATGGACTGTAAAATCAAAGGTGAAAGAAAAAGACTCGGATTAAGAAGTTCTTTGGATAAATGAATTCATTCTTTTGTCGTTGTAATCTTGTTCTGCAATCTCTTTGGTCATCCAGCATTTAATGTCTGTTCATTAATTGGAGAAAAATCCCAATATTTCTGTATTTTTCCCATATAATTATTTTGTTTTATAATTTCTGATTTGAAGGTAATCTGACTTAACCTGACTCCGCCGCATGGATTTGCTCAGCATATCCATCTGACAACCTTCCGTTGAAGT